>NC_043976.1:45592639-45700139 GCF_902148855.1 Sphaeramia orbicularis | reverse complement strand
TCTGTGTCTTCCTCTTCTTCTGCTCATTAAACCACTGCAGTCATCTTCTTCAGTGTTCTTCAGTTGAACATCCTCAGAGGCTCCGTCACACTCCCTCTACGTCTCTCCTCCGTTGTTGCTCAATGGCACTTCAGTGCTGCAGCTCGATTTCCTTCTTAACAAACACATCGATGGCTTTTAACATAAAAGCTGCAAAATCTGCATTTCTTCGTGTGTTTTCCATGATGAGGGTTTGTGTATGACACGTAAAATGATTGTTCAAAGTTCAGATTTAAACTCCTCCTCTTCATCACCTCTTCCTCCTGTCTGTCTCACTTTTGCGCTTCCTGTTAGAGCGCCCCCTGGAGGACGTTAGCCCGTTTAAACCTATACTCGAGCTGCATCACTGTATAAGCCGCAGGGTTTAAAACGAGAAAAAAGTAGCGGCTTATAGTCCAGAAAGTACAGTATATATATATATATATATATATATATTTATATATATATATTCAAACATTTGTCCACATGTGATTCATTTGATTCTCTACTCAGCGGTGCTTGTGAATCTAGCGGCAGAGTGAACACCAGGCCGTCATCTGGGCCCAGTTCTGGTTCCGGTGCGGGCAACAAACGTCGTACCCCCTGAAATACACGTTTCCGAAGGTAGAGGAAAGAAAATGAGGTGCACAACAACAGGAGATGAGACGAGTCGAACCGGTTCCACGTAGTAGAAATGCAGCAATAGAGGAATTAGTAAAGAGTCTGTAGTTTCACTTTCACTGTACGCCCCCCCCCACCCCCCCCAGCATCATCTGTTCTTATTATTTGTTCATACTGTATATTTTATCCTTTCTGTGCAGATGGAAATATAAAAGACAGTTTATTCAAACACGCCCGTTTGTACTCTTTTATTCCCTCACCCAATGAGAATCGATAAGGAATCTGAATTATTAAATTCTTATCGATTCCCATCCCTAGGTAAATACTGTATTATTTGTCTGGTATTTATTCATGTCACTGCTTTTTAACCTGATTCATATTCTAATCAAATCTAGTATCAAAGTATTACGTCATTCTGAATTTCATCTAAAATATAAATAAATGAATGTGAACATATAAATAAAACACAGTAAAATGCTAATGTTGAAAGTGTAGTTCTGTAAAATCCGTTGAGGCATGACCCACCCCCCACCCCCCAGGTTGAACGGGCATCGTGCTACTGGTACCGATAGTGATCAGTGTGTTAGGGTTAAAAAGGTTAGCAAAAACACAGAATTATTACGGTTTTACTGCAGACAAAATCACTCGATAAGGTGAGGACTTTTTTTTTTTCTTGCAGTGTGCACATATACAGGATATTAAAAAAGAGAGAGGTCCCTGGAGTTTAAAGAGGGAGGGGCTGTGTGCACACACCGCCTCATTCATATTGACATTAAGAACTTTCCTTTATCTCCCCTTCCCCCTTGAAAAAAAAAAGCCCCTGCAACAATCTGAGGCAGCTTAGCTCCCAGCACACAATAAAGAATAATATGATTCCTGTTTACTCAGATATCAGCTGCTATTTCACAGCTCAGCCCCCCCACCCCACCCCCACCCCGGCGCTCCACGAGCCAGTAGCTGTAACAGTATATTAGACAGCTATCAGGCATCTACAAATGTCAAGAGGAAGAGAACGGCTGGCTCCGGGTAACGGAAGGGGGGGGGGCTGAACATATGCACAAATGTTCCCGGCTGCAGGAGAAAGGTTCACATAAACACATTTGACGGGGTGTTGGTGTGGGGGGCTTATGCCAGCAGCTGTCACTCTTCATACATGAGGCTGAAAGTATATTATAGATGCAAGTGTAGGGGGCGCTGCAGACGTACGCTCTGTAGTTCTGCTTCACACAAAGTCAGCAGGAGAACGAACATGGTCATACCTACAGAAGCACCGTTAAAAGAAGAACCACATGTCAGGTGTACCGTACGTTCCAGGATATAAGCCGCACCTGAATATAAACTGCACCTGAATATAAGCCACACCCACCAAATTTAAAAGAAAAAAATATTTGTACATATATAAGCCACACCTGAATATAAACTGCACCTGAATATAAGCCACACCCACCAAATTTAAAAGAAAAAAATATTTGTACATATATAAGCCACACCTGAATATAAGCCGTACCTGAATATAAGCTGCACCCATCCAATTTTAAAACAAAAAGCATTTGTACATATATAGGCCGCACCTGAATATAAGCCGCACCTGACTGTAAGCCACACCCACCAAATTTTAAAAGACAAAAATATTAGTATATATAAAGGCTGCACCTGACTATAAGCCGCACCTGAATATAAGCCGCACCCACCAAATTTAGAAGAAGAAAAAAATTGTACATATATAGGCCGCACCTGACTATAAGCTGTACCTGAATATAAGCCGCACCTGAATATAAGCCACACCCACCAAATTTAGAAGAAAAAAAAAAAGTACATATACAGGCCGCACCTGATTATAAGCTGCACTTGAATATAAGCCACACCCACCAAATTTTAAAAGAAAAAAATATTTTTACATATAAAGGCGCACCTGCCTTTTAGGCACACCTGAATATAAACCACACCTGAATATAAGCCACACCCACCAAATGATAAAAGTAGAAAATATTTGTACATATATATATATATATATATATATATATTTGTACATATATATATATATATATGCCGCACCTGAATATAAGCCACACCCACCAAATTTAGAAGAAAAAAAAAAAGTACATATACAGGCCGCACCTGATTATAAGCTGCACTTGAATATAAGCCACACCCACCAAATTTTAAAAGACAAAAATATTAGTACATATAAAGGCCGCACCTGAATATAAAATATGGTTTTATTACAATTTGTCCACATTTTTACAAATAAACAGAGTGAACAAACAAAAAGTACAACAGAGGAAAGCAAACATAACAAACACACAATTTAACAACCCTCACCCCCCCATCCCAGGACTTATGACATAACACACCAAAGGGGGGGCCACATAAATTCTAATTATATTCAGGTTGAGTTATCAGTATATTGTTGAAGGGAATGATAAATCTGATTAAACTGGTGTAGTTTATTTAACAATGAGGTGACACAGTTGAACCATTTCTTCCGGCCATAATTTAACTGAAAGAACTTCAGATTTTTTCCAGAACAACAAAACAAGCTTTTTTGCTACGATAAGTGCATAAGATCGCACTTGACGGTGGTGTTTGTTAATTTGCGAACATTGATTAGACTCCAACAAGGTTATTATCGTTAACGAAAACTAACAAAATGACCAAAAACTAGAATTGTAAAAAGATTTTCGTTAACTGAAAGAAATAAAAACTATAATTAAAAGAAAAAAAAACATAACTAACTGAAAATGTATTGTGTGTTTACGAAACTAACTAAAACGGATAAAAACTATGGATAAAAATCCCTTTGTTTTCGTCTTTGTCAATGTCGGATTGATACGAAATCGATTTATTTCCCTCTCTCAGTTTTCTGTGCTGTCTCCATACGACACTTTTTGCTCCGTCACTTGTGTTCACTTGTGGTTTCCAGTCGTCTTCTGGTCCCCACTCTACCTGGAAACATGGAGACTAAAGTTGGGAGAAAGCAGCAGAGTCCTGTCTGGGATTTATTTAATACGACCACAGAGAAGAAGAGAAAAGAGACGACTGAACTACAACTAAGCATTCAGAAAAAATGAAAACTATTAAAAACTAGCAGAACTGCTCTAAAAACGAATTAAACCGAACTGAATTAGAGAAAAAAAGTCAAAACTAAATAAAACTAAACTAGAATGAAAAAATCTGAAACTCTTCAAACCTTGGTCCAGGCTCAGTGGAACTAATCATGTTCTGATTCCAGTGTTGCACTTTATTTCTTGATACCAGTCCATCTGCTGTCACTGTTTAATGTCTGTTTTTTAAAGACTTGAACTCCTTCAAGGCCGAACAGATCAGTGTTTGTCGTATACGAAGTTCATGTGTGAGTAAATATTTCAGGTTTGGCTCTTAACCCTCTGGTATCCTGTCCAGCTAGGCCCTTACTAAACACCAAGCGTGCCTTTTTGGCACACTTGTGGAATAATGTGAAAAAAAAATTTCATAGTTTGTTTTTAATTCTTTTACACTTTTTTTCTATTTCATCAACAAAAGATTTGGGATCTCAAAAAATCCCTGGTTTTGTGGGTTTAATCCACGTTAATCTGGTTTTCGTGGGTTTGGGTATGGTCGTCTGAAGCTTTGTCTTCATACAAGTCTTTCTCAAAAAAGGCCAAGTTTTCGTTTATTATGTTGCTGTTGTGCAAATGTCTTTCCCAGACCAGTACTGGGTGGTTCATTAATTATATGAGGCCTTTTTTTTTAATAACACTAGTCCCATGTGAACAGGACTGAAGAGCGTTTGGAAGTTTTGTTAATGGACCAGGAGCACACTCACCCAGAACAAATAAAAACACATGAAGCTGAAGAAATGTTGTCTCACAAATAGGTTTGTTTTTTGCTCACTGTCTGAAAAGTGATAATGCTCCTCTGATTCATTTTACAGCTGGGTTTTTAACCCTCTGATATCCAGGTGTGCCTTTTAGGCACACTGTGCACTTCGTGTTAAAAAACTTCATATTATTTTTCACAATTTAAATAAGGTTAGAATTCAAAAGTAGTTCATTTTTGCATTGTAAACAAAAGAAAATGACCAGACTAGCATCTGTCTGCCAAGTGTGCATAAAACGCACTATTTCTAACATTTGATCTGTATGATTAGGACTGAGCTGGATTTACAAAAATAAAATCAAATTAGAGCAGAAAAATAAATCAATATATAATTAAGTTTGATTTGTAGGTGTGCATTTTACGCACACTTGGTGACAGATGCTAGTATTTTTGAACATTTGACCTAGCGTCAAAAATAATATAATATAATATAATAATATGTTTTTTACATAAAAAAAAAAAAGGTTTGTTTCCATTACAAACACAGCATTTAAAGGGTTAAAAAATGTGACAGTTATTGAGAATTTGGTATTTTTATTTACGGCTCAAGTTGATGAAATAGAAAAAAGTGTAAAAGAATTAAAAACAAACTGTATGACATTTTTTTGACATTATTCCACAAGTGTGTGAAAAAGGCACACCTGGTGTTTAGTAGGGACCTTGGTGGACAGGATACCAGAGGGATAATGTTGCACTTCATGTGGAATGTGTTTGTTGTTCCTTTTCTGCAGAATGTGAACTGACAGAACTGGGATTAGATTTGTGTTGTTTGCTAAAAACTACGTATCAGGGAAAAGTACAATAGTAATGTTTCAAATACATTTAGTCTTATTTTATTTATTTTATTTTCTGTTTAAATTATAGCAGCAGAATTATATTATTCCTGTTTTTCTATATTCCGTTGTCTCCAAAAATTGGGGGAAATTGTTCAAAAATTCATAATAAACGCATTTAAGACATTTTGAGGGGTTTTCTTTCTTCCTGTACCGAACCCCCCCCCCCCCCCCCAATGAACTGTGGCTTTGAAAACCAAAAACGTACTGAAACGAAAATTTTGTGTACTGTTACAGGCCTTATGATTGCAGTTTGCCCTGATTCATGCTCTTTTATAGCATGTCCTATACAGTCCTCATACACCTAATCTTCCACTGTGAAAAGTCCAAACAAAAGTGTTTTTTTTTTCCCTAAAGCTTAAATTGCAGTTCTCCAGCTTTCATAAATGTCCTTGGCGAGGTAAGAAATGCAAAAGCAGCACAAAAAAACCTCACAAAAGAATCTACTGTGAATTGATTGGTTGAATGGCCTTCTACTTACAGGCAGATTAATGCAGAATTTTAGATCCATGCTAGCATAAAGGAACGCCACACTCAAGTCCAAGCAGGTCATGTGGTCAAGATGACTGTATGAATTGGTACAGCGGTAAGCAGAAACATGATAGTGTTCCGAGGCAGTGTTGGTTTAGAAGAAATGAAGCTCTACATGAAATGACTTTCTGTGCTCGGTAGGTTTTGTAAACGCAAACAGGACTTTGGCTTTTGGATTTAAAACCCACTCATGCACAAATGAAACCGTCACAGTCAAGTTGATGTCAGTCATTGATTTGTCGGAGCCTCATCCTTCCATTTAGCCATCATCATCATCATCATTATCATCATCATTATCGTCATCATCATCGCCATCATCATTATCATCATCATCGTCATCAGTATCGTCATCACTGTCATCATCATCATCGTCATCATTGTCATCATTATCATCATTATCATCATCACTATCATTATCGTCATCATCATTATCGTCATCATCATTATGTCATCATCATTATCATCATCGTCATTATCGTCATCACTGTCATCGTCATCATTATCGTCATCATCATCGCCATCATTATCATCATCGTCATCATAATCGTTATCATCATTATCATCGTCATTATCATCATCATCATCGTCATCATCATCGTCATCATTATCGTCGTCATCATTATCATCATCATCATTATCGTTGTCATCATCATCATCATTATCATCATTATCATCATTATCATCATCATCGTCATCATTATCGTCGTCATCATCATTATCATCATCATCGTCATCATTATCGTCGTCATCATTATCATCTTGTCTTAGGAGGTAAAGGTGACCTGGGACAGACTGGGGGATGATGGGTGACAGTCTCAGAGCCAGCGCTCCCTGAAAACACCACCCTGATAAAGTGGAAGCGCTAGGATAAATTCATCTCCATGTTACACATTCAGACACAGTCTTATGTCATAACCTCACAACAGTAATGTCCACATACTGTAGCTGTCCTAACTAGCATGTGAGCGAACAAAACACGCCTGCATGACACAGGTTCTAGATCCTCTGACCCAGTTCAGTCCTTTCCTTTGTCCTTTCTTGGTAAATTCCACGGTCATTTTCAGTTGAATAACTTCTCAGCTGACATGTCTGTTTCTGCACAGGAAATATGACACCATGGCAACGGCACCCAATTGTTTATCTGCCTCTAGGTAACTAGGGGTGTGCCAAAAAAATCAATTCATATAAAAATCACAACTCCCATTTACTACGATTCAGAATTGATATAAAATGTCCCAAAATCAATTTTACAAAATAAAGCAAATTCGCCGGCTCCGTTATGTACATGGGACATCCTGATGTCATCACGCAGCCGGTTCTGGAACATACATATGTGTGGTAAGCGCCAAAACAAAGAGGAAACCAATGGAGGAGGTCAGAGAAATTCAACTGGCCCCGTCCTCGTTGAAGGCAAAGACTTGGACTCATTTTGGTTTTTAATGATTGCCCGAGAAGACGGAGATGGACATGAACTTCACAGGGTGTAAGGTTTGGAAAATGCAGATTAACACTTCAGGAACACCACAAATGTGCAGGCTCACATCAGCCACTTTAGCGTTTAGGGCAGGGGTCGGCAACCTTTACCGCCTAAAGAGCCATTTTTGTCTGGAAAAAAAGAAAGAAATCTGACCTGAGCCATGAAAAAAAAATGTAAACTCATCTCCATCTGACCATGAGGTGGCTGCTCTGCTGTAGCCTATTAGGGATTAGTTTGCTTTTTAACTTTGTATTTCCATTACAATTATGCAATGTCTGGTGCATTTATGAAATTATTCAACTACAAGAAAGAAAATATTCAAGATTTGTACAATTTTTTAATGAAGGACACTATTTCCAGAACATAATTAAGTAGTGCAATGGAGAAAAAGAGTAACTGTTATGTATAGTGGCTTACTTACAAACTACGACCAAATGCAAATTGAGCATCTTGTGTTGAATTTGGGAAGAAAATAATCCATTTTGGTTTATATGCTGTGAAAAAATGATTTTATCCCATGTGAAGCCTTCACATTTTTGCAGATGGACAAAGTTAGAATAGATTTAGGCCGATAACGTGGCCCTGGAGCCACAGGTTGCAGACCCCTGGTTTAGGGTTAGTGATTAGCACGATTAGCACACTGACACGCCATTAAATGGTGTTAAATAACACGCAAAAGGATGAAAATGCGTACATATATGTCACGCCAAATACAATTCAGTGTCATCCCATTCAACGGTACTTGCTGATCTCAGTCTGTCAGCTGCATCAGCCACAGTTTAAGGACACAGCAACACAGTCAGAGGAACACCAACACACACTGATGGACTTCACCAAACTCCTGCCAAACATGGATACATGTACCGCTATATTTACTGTCCACTTCTGCATCTGTTTTATGTAAAAGGGCAGGTCACAGAGAAAACTGTCTGATCAGTCAGTGTTCTGCAGTGTTTACACAGTGTCACCTTTTAGTATCTGGTCCCCAGTCCTGGAACCTCAGCAGAGATGATACCAAAAAACTAGTACCGGGTACCAGATTCCAGGTCCTTTTTCGTAATGGAAACGTAAGAAGGCTGAGCCGGGTCGAGTCGGTACCATGTAGTGGAAACGGGGCATAAGATTCTGGGCAAGGCTATTGTATTCAAAAATCACTAATGTCTCCCATAGGGATGGAACCATATGAAATTTCATATCATGGTTATTGTGACCAAAATTATCATGGTTATCATTATTATCGCGGTATTATTGAAACTGTGCTCAAAATGTTCAAAAAGTACTAATACACACACTGAAATAATTTAACCAAGTTGTATTTTTAAAAAAAAACAAATAAAATAATCGGCACAATGTCCCTTCTGTTGCAGAAACATTCCAATATTAACCCTTAGTGGTCTGAGTCTATTTTGTCTGTTTTTCAGTCCTTTTGATTTTGCCTTTATATACTATATAAACAAATGTTTACTATACCCATGTTTGGGATCTGTTTTTCAGCACAACTTCATTTATATCATCTGGCTATTATTTTTTTCACTTTAACCTACTATAAAAACACAAAAGGCCAGAAAAGACAAAAAATATATAAAATCCAATTTGAAAAATGTATATAATTTATTGCATAAATAACACACAGATGCTTAACGAACCTTTTCAAAGACTTTAAAAGTGAATATTGGTTCCAAATATTAGGTATAGAAAATTAAAATTGTAATAAATTAAAACTATACACAAATATTTGACATAAAAGCAGATCTTTACATAGGGGTTTTCTCTGGAAAAGTGTGGTAATCAAACACAGTTATCATGAGAATTAGAATTTAAACGGTAATACTAACTGTCTGCGATTTTACCGTGGTTTATCATTATACCGGTAATTGTTACATCCCTAGTCTCCCATAATATCGGTCCTATCAATGTGCTGTTTCCACTGGTCTGTTTATTGACCAAAAATACATAAGTATGACAAATTGCAGCAGTCAGCTCTGTACAGATTCTACTTTCTTTATATAAATTTTAACAGAAAGATGGACACAACAGATGAATTCCCAATGAAATGAAAGGCACATACATAACAAACATTTGTATAAATATAATGATGCATGAACTAATAGGACTGAAGTGAACCTAGAATATAGACCACCAGTGACTTTGTGCATGTTACACTTATTCTGTGTGGTTCAGAACAAAACATCATTTCTCAAAATGCTTCAGGTAATTTCCACTAAACAAAGCAGATGTAGAAGGATGTGAAAGCATCAAGTGTTGCAGTGTTTATGAAAGCAGCTCAGCTCCTGTTGAATAGATGTGCAGATACTAAACTGGAGAACACAGAACCACCAGGCCCTGCAGGAGGGGACTGGATATGAAGTCACACTCCAGCCGACATAAGAAAAAAAAACTAAAGAAAACAAAACAAAGCAGTACCACATAGATAAAAGGTGGGAAAGAGTGAAGGAGGAGACGGAAAGAAAAGTGCTGTGTTCATCTGGACATAATGGTTCAATCTGTCCCAGACGGTCAGGGACAGAAAATACACATTCACTTCAGATTGGGCCGAGCAGCTGGCCCACCTGGACCTGCTGGACCACCTGGACCAGCGCCGGCCCACCTGGACCTGCTGGCCCACCTGGACCAGCTGGCCCACCTGGACCAGCTGGCCCACCAGGACCAGCTGGACCACCTGGACCACCTGGACCAGCACCGGCCCACCTGGACCAGCTGGACCACCTGGACCAGCGCCGGCCCACCTGGACCAGCTGGACCACCTGGACCAGCGCCGGCCCACCTGGACCAGCTGGACCACCTGGACTAGCGCCGGCCCACCTGGACCAGCTGGACCACCTAGACCAGCATCGGCCCACCTGGACCACCTGGACCAGCACCGGCTAGGGCTGTGTATCGGCAAGAATCTGGTGATACGATACAAATCACAGTATTAGTATCATGATACGATATATCGCGATATATCAGGGTACTGTTAAAAAGCACTTCTTGGTTTCTTTCTGTTTAAAAAATTCATATTTCCCGTAAGAACTGAATTCCAGCAGAAATCTGCACAAATACTAAACACATTTTTATTTGATCCCAACAGGATCTAATGTTCTGTCACCAAATGTTCAAACTGTGTTCAAACTGAAATTCTGTTTTCCAGACATTCCAGTTTCAGATCCTGTTCAAATGTTCAGATTCTACTAGTTCACAACTAACATCAGAACAGGATTTGAGTTCAATCCCAACAAAGGAACAAACAGTATTTAATAAAAGAGTGTTAAAGAAGAATAAATAAAATATAAATGAAAAAGAAAACCAAAAAACTAAAATGAACCTCCACAATATCTGCATTTGAATAAATACTAAAAATATCCATACAGTACTTTTTAATATCGATACAGTATTGTGAAATGAAATATTGCAATCTATTGCAGAAGCGATATTTTCTTACAGCTCTAGTGCCGGCGGCTGTGTGTTTGGGTCCACACAGTCCATGTGTAAGTGGAACTGGAACACCTGATGGAGACCCCAGTGTGTGGACCGGGCCTGTCCACATGAAAGTCACTGCTTCCACTGTCTGCTTTTATAGACCGGCCGCCTGTTATTTTGAAAAGGTCAAGCTTCTGTTTTTATCAAGAGCAGCAAAATGGAGAGAGAGAGGGAGAGAAATGGAGAATGTTTGATCCCACTGTGACGCTGAACTATCCTGCGACCATATCTGAGGAGCCCCACCCGTCCACTTTCAACACTCTGCAGCTGAAATGGTCCCCAGGCAACACACGTGGATGCATGCAACACCCAAACAAGACTGAAAACAACTGAAAAAAATAGGACCAACGGCCCTGTATCTTACCGGCCAAATGAAAAGCTTTGGGAAATGTATCCAGATGCCATTTATCCTCACCCAGTTCTGTGTGTTTATTCTATTACAGAAATAGTCCATGTTTTGGTCATATTCAATCAGATCTGTAAAAAATTCAAATTCACACTTGATATCACTGATACTGATTTATTGGATCAATCCACGTATTATCTGTTATAATGGGAAAATTTTTCAAAGTCACACCAAATCCAGAATCAGATCCAGATGGAAATAATTTCAATACCTTGTGTTGACATCATCATACAGAAGCTGTATACCAAGTTTGAAGTCAATCAGAATTGCAGTTTCAGAGAAGAAGACGATTGAAATTTTTGTAACGGATGACAGACGCTGCATGATGACAACAGCTTATGACCTGTCGGCCGGTAAACTGAAAATGAAATGTTTAGCTGTTTGGATAGCTGGTTCAGCAAGTAGCGAGGCCATTTACAATATATATAGAAAAAATTCTGAATACTGCTTGTGCGGTGCTCAGTCAGAACTAACAAAATGAATGAGGTCTGGATCCAATCATCAGAATATTTAAAGGTGGATTTTCCCTTTCAGTGGTACCTGCTCTCTACACTCAGTTGATTAGTAGGTGCCCTTTGCAGAAACCTAAAGAGGGGGTATATATAGTCCCACACCTCATAATGCAGCCTCCCACATCTCAGAACTCCCCACACTGATTCACGCTGATTAGATTAGACGAGCTATCCCTGAGTGATCCTTTAATTCCCTCCCAGCCAATGACAACAGCAGCAGTGTGCGCTGAAAAGGTCAAAAGACGGAGGGCCTTATGATACCTGACACCTCCCAAGCTTTAATATCCTCACACCCCCAACTAATGAAAATACTGCTTCTATAGGTGGGGGGTTTGCAACACAGCGGATTCAAATCCATATGTATTCTTATTCAAAAAAAGTAACCTTTAATATTTGAATCTCCCAGCCTTCACTTTGACCTAGGCCACATTATTACTTCAACCTGCAAGACAAACAAACAACAGCGGAGCACATATGACTTCTGAACGCACCCGCAAATGCAGATACAGAAGAAGTATGCAGATCCTAAATAAAACTGTGTGGAAACAGTACTTTGGTCATATCAGACTAATGCAGCTAAAAGTGTGAAAAATAAAAGGATTTGATTTTTGAAAATTAATTTGACTTGATTTCCTTCTAGGTTCCATGTTACTGCTGTGGCTCATTTGAGTTACTTTATATACCGTTGTCAAACTCATGTTAGTTCAGTTCCACATTCAGCCCAACATGATCTGAAGTGGGCCGAACTAGTAAAATAATAACAGAGAAAAAAATTAAATTCTATTATGATCAGGGTTACATCGTTTACAACGTTTCCTTAAAAATCTAAATAACATGAACAACTTGAATTATCTTAAGAAAAACAAGTGCAATTTCAACAATATTCTGCCTTGGTTTATCATTTACACGTGCATTACAATCACACAAAACATTTAGTAACAGACAGAATATTGGTAAAACTGCATTTACTTTTCTTAAGACATTTCTGTTTGTTTGTATTTGTTCAGGTTATTCACATTTTTACCTCCGCCAAGGAGGTTATGGTTTTGCTGGCGTTGGTTTGTTTGTCTGTCTGTTAGCAAGATAACTGAAAAAGTTACGGATGGATTTGGATGAAAGTTTCAGGAAATGTTGATACTGGCACAAGGAACCAATGATTGAACTTTGGTGATGATCGGAGGGGGGGTACCTGATCTGCCTTGGCGGAGGTCTGCGCTCTCCGAGTGCTTTTCTAGTTTATGAAAGTGTAGTTTATAAAAGTACAGTTTGGTAATGTAAACATTTACATGTAATTTTACTTTTTTACACCAAAAAAACAAAGAGAAAATTTGTTGTTGTCAGTATTTATAGGTTATTGTGATAATATTTTACTGGTTCTGACCCACTTCAAATCTAATTGGACTCTTATTGGACACCATTGATTGTTAATAACTTTAGAGCGAAAATAGTAAATTTACATGATGAAAAGGTTTACATCTACAAACTATCCTTTCAAAAGATGTTAATAACATGAACAAAATGAACAAATAAGTATAATTTTAACAATATTCTGCCTCAGTTTATCATTTACACATGTACATTAGAACTGACAGATTACAGTGGATCTACAAACACACAAAACATTTAATAACAGGAAGAATATTATTAAAATTGTACTGACTTCTCTTAAGACATTTCTGGTTGTTCATATTTGTTCAGGTTATTTGCATTTTTTGCAAAATTATACTTTGTTTTCAGTGTAAATACATGAAAATATTTACATTTACAAAGAGAAACATTTGCAGTGGTCACTATTTATATGTTATTCTGATAGTATTTTTCTGGTCCTGCCCACTGCAGATTGAATTGGTCTGAATGTGGAACCTGAACTAAAAGGATCGCTAATATCTTAGTGTAATTTTTGCATTTCACAAATTTCATCCTCAGGGCCAGATTTGGCCCCCGGTACGCATGTTTGACACCTGTGCATTACAGCAACACATGACTACTTAAACCACTGACACTGTGTACATATACACACTAGGGATGTAACGATATGAAAATTTCCTATCACAGTTATTGTGACCAAAATTATCACGGTTATCATTTTTATCGCGGTATTATTGAAATTGTGCTCAAAATGTTCAAAAAGTACTAATACACACACTGAAATAACTTAACCAAGTTGTATTTAAAAATAAATAAATAAAATAAAATAATTGGCACAATTCTGTTGGCAGAACCATTCCAATATTAACCCTTAGTGGTCTGAGTCTATTCTGTCTGTTTTTCAGTCCTTTTGATTTTGCCTTTATATACTATATAAACAAATGTTTACTATACCCATGTTTGGGATCTGTTTTTTCAGCACAACTTCATCTATATCATCTGTCTATTATTTTTTCACTTTAACCTACTATAAAAACACAAAAGGACAAAAACACACAAAAATATATAAAATTTGATTTGAAAATGTATATAACTTATTGCATAAATAACACACAGATGTTTAACGAACCTTTTCAAAGACTTTAAAAGTGAATATTGGTTCCAAATATTAGGTATGGAAAATTAAAATTGTAATAAATTCAAACTATACTCAAATATTTGACATAAAAGCAGATCTTTACATAGGGGTTTTTCCCTAAAAGTGCAGTAATCAAACATGGTTATCATGAGAATTAGGATTTAAACGGTAATACTAACCGTCTGTGATTTTACCGCCATTTATCGTTATACCAGTAATCATTACATCCCTAATACACACACACACCACCTTTTAATGGTAGGGACACTGAAGGACTGGAGAGAACAGGTAAAGTCAACACAGACACACTCTGGCCCAGGGGTCACCTACCCTGGTCCTCCAGAGCCACTATCCTGCATGCTTTAGATGGATCCCTCTTCCAACACACCTGATTCAAATGATCAGCTGATCATCCAGCTCTGCAGAAGCCTGATAATGACCATCAGGTGTGCTGGAAGAGGGAAACATCTAAAACATGCAGGATAGTGGCTCTGCAGGACCAGGGCTGCTGACCCCTGCTCTGGTCTGACTGAGAATCAAACCCAGACAGAAGTCCAAAGCACCGCACCACCAAAGACTAAACTCCAAAATACGAAAATATGAAATACAATATGAAGAAGTTTTTCAGGTGTGAATATAAAAGCTGTGATTGATTTATCCAAACAGCACCTACTTGAAAATTTACTTCAGCATTTTCATGCCTGAATAATTTTGTCTTGTGTCTTATTTGGCATTAGGGATGTAACGATTACCAGTATAATGATAAATGGCGGTAAAATTGCAGACAGTTAGTATTACCATTTAAATTCTAATTATCATGATAACCATGTTTGGGGGGAAAACCCCTACATAAAGATCTGCTTTTATGACAAATATTTGAGTATGGTTTTAATTTATTACAATTTTAATTTTCCATACCTAATATTTGGAACCAATATTCACTTTTAAAGTCTTTGAAAATGTTCGTTAAGCATCTGTGTGTTATTTATGCAATAAATTATACACATTTTTCAAATTGGATTTTATATATTTTTCTGTGTTTTTTTGTCCTTTTATGTTTTTATAGTAGGTTAAAGTGAAAAAATAATAGACAGATGATATAGATGAAATTGTGCTGAAAAACAGATCCCAAACATGTGTATAGTAAACATTTGTTTATATAGTATATAAAGACCAAATCAAAAGGACTGAAAAACAGACAAAATAGACTCAGACCACTAAGGGTTAATATTTGAATGTTTCTGCAACAGAAGGGACATTGTGCCAATTATTTTATTTGGTTGTTTTTAAATACAACTTGGTTTAAATTATTTCAGTGTGTGTATTAGTACTTTTTGAACATTTTGAGCACAGTTTCAATAATACTGCGATAATAAAGATAACCGTGATAATTTTGGTCACAATAACCGTGATATGACATTTTCATATGGTTCCATCCCTATTTGGCATATGTGTTGAGTTCTGACTCAAATTCTAAATTTGTAAGAAATTTAAAAAAAACTGAATAAGATTTGGAACAATGAAGTTGTCCATGACTTCTGACTGGATTATGAGGTAGAATTTCCTCAAAGCAATAATCGCTGCAGATTTACAAAGTGTTACAAACCAGAAATACATAAATAAAAAAGAAAATGACAGAAGCGGCAGAGTTTGCCAGTATATTTGTGTGTGTGTGAATGTGAATGTGCCAGGGCTCAGTACATATTTGTTAGTTAGTTCGTCAGCCTGTCTTTTTAATTAGCCTGGCGTTTATCACAGCCCTGTGATTGCTTTTGTAATGATGTCACTGGTGCATAATGAGTAAGGAGGCGTCACGCTGCGAACATGACAGGCGCTCCGTTCCTCTCTCCGAGGACGCGTTTGACGGGCAGAGGATGGAAGGGAGGGAGGGAGGGAGGGAGAGAGGGAGGGGAAGGAAAGAAAACACTAGCAGGAAAAAAAATGTAAATAGAACAGAGGGGCATTATTAGAAATGCCAGGGGGCCTGCAGTCGCCAGCATTCAGCTGTCACCAGATGAAATGTTTTGGGAGCGACGTCTCTGTTCAGCTCCTCTGGCTGCTCTGGTTCGTCTGGCATCGCAGCAGCGTTTTGTCTGTTTGGGAGCGCGTGGCTAACCCTGTCGAAAAGAGCTCATAAATAACAGCGCACCCTCAGTCATGTTTCAGGAATGAGGTACAACAACACTTGTTGATTCACTGCCAAGAAATTACACAAAGGTTACTCCGAATTTTTTTAATGACAAGGCCTCTATTCAGCCACGCCTGATCGCACATGCAAGATGGGTATGGGAGGGGGTGGGTGGGGGTGTGGGCGATGAAACCGAGCCTGAAAACGATCCGTCGGCTGTGGAGAGCTGAGTGTGGACTGGAAGTGAAGAGGCTGCACGACCAAGGTTACAACAGCAGGGGTTTTCTAGAAAACATTAGTAAGAGGGCGCTGCGGTCTGAAAAGACGCCAGTTTGTGTCGTTTTGAACCGTCAGACGGTCTACCTACTATGTTTACGATAGTTTTGGAATTATTATATCGTTTTTGATGACCAGGCACATTGTCATGTGTTGTTACTGTGGTAGTTTCATCGGGAAAAGATCGTTTTTGGAAAGATTGCATGTTGTGTAAGTACTGTGTTGCACGTAACTATAAGTGTACGGTGTAACTGTGAGCAACAAGTGTGAGTTGTTGGTGTTTGTGTGCACCACCTGAGGCTGATGACAGAGTGGACACCAACAGCAGGACACCGCGTTGTATGGGCTCAGGTAGTGACCTCCCAGACCCTGGAACACAAACAGTCCTAAACTCAGACCTAGGTTTGATTCACTGGAGGTTCATCCAGAACCACATCACACCACAACAGCATCATCATAACTTTTACTCGAACCTTAAAATATGTTTGTGTGCGTTTAAGTGTCAGAACTTCGCAGAGTCCGTGGAAGTGTGACCATGAACGTCCACACAATGACTCCGTTTCCATGACCATAAAAATCCAGTAACTGGGACTAATCCGATAACTGTCGTAATCAGATCAACGTTCTAATAGTTTTGGATTTTTCATTCTAGTTTAGTTTTATTTAGTTTTTACTTTTTTTTCTCTAATTCAGTTTGTTTTAATTAGTTTTTAGAGCAGGTTTGATAGTTTTTGTTAGTTTTTGTTTTTTTCTAAATGCTTAGTTTTAGTTTAGTTTTAGTTTAGTCGTCTCTTTTCTCTTCTTCTCTGTCGTCGTATTCAAATCCATCCCAGACAGGACTCTGCTGCTTTAGTCTCCATGTTTCCAGGTAGAGTGGGGACCAGAAGACGACTGGAAACCACAAGTGAACACAAGTGACTTGTACCGTGGGAAATGCTATATCAGTTTTGCTTTTTAAACAATACCCTTAGCATTTTTTAATAACACTAAGGGCATTGTTTAACCCTTTCATGCATGAATTATGAGAACCTTAGTTAAGATATTTTTCCTGAGTTTTTTAAAATTCCTCTTTAGGCATACAAAAAACAATGCGACTGAAATTTTTTTATGAACTTATTTATCATGGAGTTACAAAAATGTCCACTCAGCAGGACACCATGCATTTAATTTTTGAAGCAAAAACAAACAAACAAAAGATGTATTTAAAACTCATCAGAAAATGAAATATTCTGTGAAAACTGTGAAATAAAAACATTTTTCATCCAGCTAATCTGATGTTTTGTCACATTTTAACATACTCTAATACTAGTTATTACTAACTTCATGCAGATAAGATGCAAAAAGACAGTAATGGTCTGAATGTCAGTGTATGGGATGGTACATAAGTGTCCACTGTGTGCTGATATGAAACTAAAACAACAAAACCCATGAATATACAAGAGAGCAGCTGTAGAATAACTGTCCACTGTAGTGACCACTATGCATGAAAGGGTTAAAAAGCAAAACGGATATAGCTGAACAATTTGTTAAATAACAAAAAAAAAAGAAAAGAAAAGTGCTTATTTATGAACAGTAATGCTTTTGGAATTATCCAGGCAGTTCATACTTGAAAAACAGTGGGTCTGAAGCTCCAGTAAAAATACATACATCTGGAAAAAGACTCTGCTAATGTCTTCTAATACGTTCTTCTCTGTATTTCGGACCGGCTCCTGCTCAAACCACCCTCACTGGATTTGTTCTGCATAAATGAGCGCTGCCAGCAGGTGAAACACAAATATTCGCCTTTTCCACTCAACTCTTATTCCCTTCCTTGCAGGTATTTTTCAAATTAAGCTTGGCAAATATATCGCCGACGTCCCTGAGGCAGGCTGAAGCGGTTAGCCCGTTTTAACGCCGTGCTGAAATACAGAGGATTTTAAATATACAGCTGAACAATTGCAGAAAATTACAACGCATGCAAACGAGCAGATTCACATGTTATTTTGCCACTGAGTTCATGATGATAAGCATTAGAGTAATTACTGTTACTAATGTAGCTGGGGAAGCTAAAACTGCTCATTAAGGTTTTGTGAAATCATCAAATACAGTAAGCTTCTTTTTTCTCCTAAATATAGATCTAAGATAAAAGAACAGGCTGAGTTTGGGGCCTCGTATTTGTCCCTGGATTATTGGAAGTATTTCAGCCACAGAGCTACATGATTAAAGCCGTCTGTCTGTCAGCCTGGAATGACCGATCATTATAGACAACACTTGTCATTTGCCAAAAAACAACAACGTTTTTTGGTCCCGGCCACACTTTTGTTTTAATTGTTTTTTGTTTTTTTTTTTATAAGGAACACTATTTTCCACATCTGTGCTGATGCTGTGGGTTCGCGCCGTGATCACACACTCTTTTCCTTCATCCTAATTAATTGGCACTTCAGATCCCTGCTGAATCATCGAGCCTCCTGGTTTTATCTCACATGTTAACACAATGACAGCTGCTGCAGTCTCAGAGGCAACAACACAACAACAAACATGGAAGTGTGTGTGTGTGTGTGTGTGTGTGTGTGTGTGTGTGTGTGTGTGTGTGTGTGATGGTTGGGGGTGGACATGTGTTTGGGTAGGTCGTGGTTTCTTCTAATTTATCATTTTTGATATTTTGTTTCTTCCAACAGTACTATAGACCGTGGTGGAGTGTGCTGTGAAGGTACCGTTTAGCTCAGGCTAACCTTAAAGCAGTAACTGTATTACATATACTGCCACGTTTCCACTGCGTGGTATCGGCTCAACTCGACTCGACTCGGCCTTTTTGCGTTTCCATTACAAAAAAGGACCTGGAATCTGGTACCCGGTACTACTTTTTTGGTATCACCTCCGCCAAGGTTCCAGGACTGGGGACCAGATACTAAAGGTGACATGTAAACACTGCAGAACACTGATTGGTCAGTCAGTCATCTCTGTGACCCGCCCTTTTACAAAAAATAGATGCAGAAGTGGACAGTAAATATAGCGGTACATTAATCCACATGATAACAGCCCAAAACTACACCACTGGTGTTTTGGTCGGTCGAGGAGATTCAGTCTTTGGTGGCCGACATAAAAAATTCAGACGAGACAACACGCAACAAGCGAGTTTATCAGCAACTCTGAACAGATGACACGGAATTAACGCACTGCATCACTATGACGACCAGGTACTGTAAAGTCTGTAGTATCTTGTAATGGAAACGGTCTTCAGGAAAACCGAGTCGAGCCAAGTCGAGCTGGTTCCATGTAGTGGAACCCGGCATAAGTACTATATACCATTAGTACGAGCACCATTAAAGCTCTACCGTATGATGTGGCATTTTTACACTTTTCTTTTGTCATCTGAAAATGCTCCTAATAAGTGTGTGTCAAACTAAAATGTAAAAGAAATCCACCGGGTTTTGAAACTCAAAAATGTTTAATTCTCATATATTTCTGATGAAAATCTGACCAATCATTTTAGTCGGTCCGAATGAAATAATTGGCCGAACCTGGCTGAGCCTCCTGTCAATCATCCATTACAGCCGTCCAGCATCCGATCCATTATCGCTGTCTCCACGTCCACTATGTGTACCACTGAATCTGACGCTTCACTCTGCTTCTCCTGTTGCTGACCACAGTCTACTGTCGAAGATGTGTATGGATAGAACTCAAATGCACATGTGGAAGGGAAAAAAAACGGATTTATGAACAGAAACAACAACTAAGGGAATAAACAGGAGTCTGATGAATGAAGGATGGAGATAAAAGTCCGGAAGTCAGCTGTACTGGACTGAACAGGTCTGCATAAAGGTCAGCTTTTATGACGGTGGGACTCATACAGGTACATGTCCATGGTGTCACACATGTAGGATGATGTAGGATGAGAAATGTATGGACTATGAAACCTCAAATGTCCACGGAAAATTCGCGGAGGCCACGTGTTCACAGTCCGCGCGCCCGTCGCACCTCATCTCCGTGGTGCAGTGAAGGCACCCACCCAGTACCGCACAGACCACACCCTTAAATACAGGTCTACTGATGGAACAGAGGCCGTGGGCCCGCGGCAGGTGGATGATGTATCCGATTACTGAGGGAGGGGTCCGTGGACACACCGAAGCGGACCGGACCTCCGCCTCTGCTTCCTCCGCGTGCATCAGGTGAGTGGAGGAGAGAGGAGGAGGAGCCTCAGAGCTCAGGCAGAGGGAAGTGGGCGGGGCTTTGGAGGGAGGCAGGTTGTTCATGTTCAAACTTTTACTAAGTGCTGTGAGAAATGCCACATCGGTAGGTAGAGCTTTAAGGTGTAGAAAATGCACTATATAAGTTCAGTCCATTTACCATTTACTATAGTATTCAATCTCATGCTGCGTTTCCACTACGTGGTACCAGCTCAACTTGACTTGACTCGGCCTTTTTGCGTTTCCATTACGAAAAAGGACCTGGAATCTGGCCCCCGGTACTAGTGTTTTGGTATCACCTCTGCTGAGGTTCCAGGACTGGGGACCAGATACTAAAAGGTGACGTGTAAACACTGCAGAACACTGATTGGTCAGAGTCTTCTCTGTGACCCGCCCTTTTACAAAAAACAGATGCAGAAGTTTACAGTAAATCTGTCGGCAGGTTAATCCACATGACGACAGCAAGGTTCTAATAGTTTTGGATTTTTCATTCTAGCTCAGTTTTATTTAGTTTTGACTTTTTTTCTCTAATTCAGTTCGTTTTAATTAGTTTTTAGAGCAGGTTTACTAGTTTTTATTAGTTTTCATTCTTTTCTAAATGCTTAGTTATACTTTTTTTTCTGTCTTTTATCTTCTTCGCCATCGTCGAATTCAAATAAATCCCAGACAGGACTCTGCTGCTTTCTCCCAACTGTAGTCTCCATGTTTCCAGGTAGAGTGGGGACCAGGAAACGACTGGAAACCACAAGTGACGGACCGTTAAATATCATATGGTGCCAGCAGCTAAAATTGCTTGAGGGAAACAAATCGATTTCGAATCAATCCGACATTGACAAAGACGAAAACTAAGGGAATTTTATCCCTAATTTTTATACGTTTTAGTTAGTTTTGTAAGCACACAATACAGTTTCAGTTAGTTATCATTTTTTCTTTTAATTATAGTAATTGTTTATTTCAGTTGACGACAATGTTTTTACAATTCTAGTTTTCGTCATTTCGTTAGTTTTCGTTAACAATAATAACCTTGGATGACAGTCTGTAAAACTACACCACGGTTTTTCCAGGAGGTTCAGACGTAAAAATTCAGCATGAGTTTGACGAGACAACATGCAACAAGCGAGTTTATCAGCAACTCTGAGCAGATGACACTGAAGTAACGCGCCGCATCGCTATGACGACCAGGTACTGTAAAGTGGGTAGTTCCCTGTGACGGAAACGGTCTGGAATAGGACCTGGTACCAGAGTGGAGTGGAGTCGAGCCGGTTACGCAGCATTAATAGATGTAACATATTAAAACTAAAAAAACACTTGGAGAGCGCAGACCTCCACCAAGACAGATCAGACACCACCCCCCACCCCCTTGTGCCAGTATCAACATTTCCAGAAAATTTCATCAAAAGCTTTCCATAACTTTTTGAGTTATCTTGCTAACAAACAAACAAACAAAAAAACAAACTAGAAGCACTCGGAGAGCGCAGACCTCCGCCAAGGCAGATCAATGCCCCCCCGATCACCACCAAAACACCATCATTTGTTCTTTGTGCCAGTATCAACATTTCCTGAAATTTTCATCCAAATCCATCCATTTCTTTTTGAGTTAGCTTGCACACAGACAGACAGACAGACAGACAAACCAACGCCAGCAAAAACAGAACCTCCTTGGCGAAGGAAATAAAGTGTCTAAATGTAAAATGTGTGCATGCTTCAGTACTTCAGTGAAGTTTTGTGTTGGAGTCCAGGGTCCAATCCCAATCCCCCCCTTACCCCTCCCTCTTTAAGCCCAGTTCTAAGGGGTAGTGGCGTAAAACATTCCTCTATGAAATGGTCTGAAGTTGTGAATTCACCCTAAAACACACCCTAGGCCACATACAAGTGTTTGGAGGACATTAGGAATGTACTGCCGACTCAACAGGAGAAAAAGTCTAGAACTCTTAAGGGAAATTTGGAAACATATATTGATTTGTTGTGTTGTAGTAGTGTCAGTTTACAGCTGAAAATACATATTCTGTATTCTGTAATCTCTTTAATTTATCAGTCTTTGATTATTACCATCTACTGTACATCTGTACACTCTAAAAAAAAATAAAATAAATTAAAATTAAAATTAAAATTAAAAAAACGATATTATTCCGGCAGCAGCAGGGGTGCTGAAAAAAAATACTGTTAGATAATGGAAAATAACCATCTCATAAAAATACGGTAATTTTCCATAATTAAAATACAGTTTTTTTGCCTGAACTTTACATGAGATTTTGCATATTTTTTGGACTTTAATGTTTAATAAAGAATATTTACATATATTAAAACAATCAAATTACCAATAAATATATATATATAAATAATTTTCAGTGAGACTCAGTTGTCCAATCCACTGATAAAAACTGTATATGGACAGTTTATCAGTGCTTATACATGTTATACATTCACAAAAATACGTTTATTCAACATTTTTGTTGTGAAACCTCCTGTAATTACACAAGATATTTGTCAATTAACAAACAAATCTTCTTAAACTGACAGAACAAATACTTCTTATCATCAGGAGACATGGCATCAACTTTCACAGCTATGCTGATGACACACAGCTGTATATTGCCATGTCTCCTGAAGACACTCTGCCAGCTGATGCCCTTTTTAACTGTATTTTAAATATTAAAACCTGGATGGCAGAAAACTTCTTACAGCTCAACCAGGGCAAAACTGAAGTTTTAGTTATCGGTCCTGAGGCTACGAGAGAGAAGTACTTACCAAAATTACAAGCGTATTCTTTCAACCCATCTGTACAAGTAAAAAGCCTGGGCGTTATCTTTGACTCTGAGCTCACTTTCATCCCACACATTAAATCTATTGTAAAAACAGGTTTTTACCATCTTAAGAACATAGCCAGAGTCCGTCCAGTTCTCTCTCGAGCCAACACGGAGATGCTGATGCATGCTTTTATTTCCAGTAGGATTGACTACTGTAATGCCCTGCTTTCTGGTCTTCCCAAAGATAGAATCTCACAACTCCAACTTCTTCAAAATTCAGCCGCTCGAGTGCTGACGAAGACCAGAAGGCGGGCTCACATTACACCGGTTTTAAAATCACTGCATTGGCTCCCCGTGTGTTTCAGGATTGATTTTAAGGTCCTTTTAATAGTCTTTAAATGTCTTAATGGTCTTGTGCCTTCTTATCTTTTAGACTTGCTTTTACCCTATGAACCCTCGCAGACCCTGAGGTCCTCTGGCACTGGCCTTTGAACAGTTCCAAAAGCTAACACAAAAACCCATGGTGAGGCAGCTTTTCAGCATTCTGCTCCTCGCCTTTGGAACAGCCTGAAGGGAACCTCAGACTGCAGAGAATGGAGACATTTTTAAAACCAGGCTCAAGACCCACCTTTTTAATTTGGCTTTTAACTAATGCCTCTGTTTTATCTACTCAAAGGTTTTATAGTTATATTTAATATATATATCTTAAGATTCTTTTAACCAGTGCTTCTGTTTTATCATTTTAATGTTTAATATTTTTATTATTTTCATATATGTCTTAAATTCAGTTTCTCTTAATCAGTTCTTTTATATCTTTTTAATGTTTCTTATTCTCCGGTGTTTCATCAGAGGGAGCCCTCCATGCCGGGGGGCGGCTGTGGACTCCGGGGGCTGTGGCGCCTTCTCTCACTGGGGTCCGCTCCTTTCTGGTGGGTGGGGGTCCCAGTTGGCCCTCTCCCACTAGTTGGGATGCGGGGCTGTGTTGCTGGTGCCTGGTTGCCAGGGTCGGCGGCTGCCCCCTGGTGCGGATGGCTCCCTGAGACAGCGCCTCCTCTTTTACTTTTACATTTTTGTTCTGGTCTACCCATGCTCAGCCAGTCTTTTTAAGTCTTTTTAAGTATGTGTGAGCTTGTGGGTTTGTGTGTGTGTGTGTGTGTGTGTGTGTGTGTGTGTGTGTGTGTGTGTGTGTGTGTGTGTGCGGGTGGGTGTGGGTGGGGGGCGGTACTGATTTTTAAACTGATATGTAAAGCACTTTGTGCTACAGTCTTAATGTATGAAAAGTGCTATATAAATAAAGATTATTATTATTATTATTATTATTTTATGGTTAATTGTCAGTAATTTTATCTGGTTTTATTATTAATTTTTACAGTATTAAACTTTAAATTAACAGTTTAATCTCATAAATAGAAAAGAAATATTTGTGAAATTACGATACATTTGCAAAGGTATTTTAACTGTTTTTCGGTGAAAAAAAAATCTTTCAAAAAGTGGAAAAAATGGAAAAATGGAAATTTGTTGGTTATTCACAGTTACAGTTTTTTCCTGTTATTTTCCATTTGACATGTAAAATCACAGTCTGTTTTTGTCATTTCATTGATATTTTCCTGTATCTTACAAATACAGGAAAAATCTGTAAAATGAACTCTGAAAATTCTGTTAAATTACAGATTTTTTTTTACAGTGTAGGACCATCTATGACAGTGCTGAGGACGACAAAAGTGCAGGTCACTGATGTTTGGGCTCTGGTTGGAGGATACAGCGGAATGTGAAGAAAAGAGAGAATGAAGAAGAAAAGAGTAAAGGATGGGAGGTGAAAAAAAAGAGACAGAAATGAGTGTTGGAGAATAGCAGAGAGCAGGTGTTTGAGTGGGGAGCAGACAAAGAGGGAAGAGTCTGTACAGAGATAGAGGATGGGGTGGGGGGGTGGGGGGGGTTATAAGAGAAGAAGCCCAATGAGGGGAGTGAGAGAGAGATGGAGAAAACGACAAGTGGAGAGGTGGAAAAGGTGAGAGCCAGCACCGAATCACAGAAAGAGAGCCAAGGAAGGTGCCATATGAAGACATGACAAATGACACTGGAATGGATTTCTCTTCCCTTTTCTCCCCCCCTTCCCTCCCCCTCCCTCCCCCCTCCCTTCCTGCCTCCCTCCTGTCTCCAGTTAATGTAACGGCTCATGATGCATTTCATTCACCGTTAGCAGTTCCAGCCGGGAGATACTCTGTCAAACCCATCTACATTAGAAAATGGCCTTTTCTTGCCTTCATCCCTCCCTCCCTCTCACTCTACTCCCCCCCCCCGCACCCCCCCACCCCACCCCCACCACTCACAACTATTCATCTTTCTAAAGGAACGCATTTGGGCATGGATGAAGGCCAACATTTATCAGCAAGGACATTTAAGTACATATCTGAGGGAAAAGATTAGATTTATTACAACCTATTTAGAATGGCCCGAAGGGGGAATGATCAGCATCCGACTGTAGTCAGTGTGGGGGGGTGGGGGGTGGCACACAGACTACAGTTCTAAGAAGAACGAGCATGTTATAAGGCAAAAAAAAACGTATATTTTATCTAAGGGGTGTTTTTTTGTTAATGCCTTTGGTGTGTGTGTTGGACATTCAACACCGTACAGGATGTACAGTGGTTGTTATAAAACAGACAGACTTTCAGGTTCCACATTCAGCCTGATTTGATCTGCAGTGGGTCGGACCAGTAAAATAAGAACAGAAGAACCTTGAAATAATGAGAAATGACAATTGTTGCCTATGTTTTAGTGCAAAAAACCCCATTAAATTATGAAAATACTTACTTTTATAAACTATTCAAACAAAAAAAAGTGAATAACCTGAAAAAAACTGAAATTTCTTAAGAAAAATCTGTGGAATTATAACTATCTTCTGCCTCCACTTCTCATTAGTCCATGTGCATTCTGGATCAGATCTACAAAGACACTAAACACTGAGGAACAGGAAGAAAAAAGTTCAAATTGGACTGAATTTGTAGCATTATTTAATGTCATTTTTTGCACTAAAACTATTTGTAGTTGTCATTATTTATTGGCTGTCATGGTATTATTGTACTGGTCCGGCCCACTTCAGATTAAATTGAGCTGAATGTGGCCCCCCCCAGAAGAAAATGAGTTTGACTCTCTCGGACTAGAACATCCATCTGTTTTTTTTATCTGAGTTTGGGTTGTGGACACATCACCTCCTGCAGGTGGTTGTCTGGTCAAACACTTAGATGTTCCCAGGCCAGCTAACAGATACAGCATGATCCGTCCAGCTCTGCCCTGGGGTGTCCTCCTGCTCCTCCTGCTCCTCCTGCTCCTCCTGACCACATGCCCAACCACCTCCTCTGGCTCCTCTGGGTGTGGAGGAGCAGACGGTCCACCCCAAGTCCCTCTTGGTTGGCTGAACTCCTCACCCTATCCCTAAATGTCAAGCTTTCAAAGTAGTTTCCACTTGTTTTGAAAGCTTACCATACCGTACCATACCATACCGTACCGCACCGTACCGTACCATACCATACCAACATTACTGGGTCATTCCATGGCAATTCAGCCAATGGTCCCCACATGACCCCCTCAGAAAATTCTGAAAAGATTCACACTTGTTCACCTACCAGATAAATGAACACATCCAAAATTTTAATGTCGTATCTGTAATAGTTTAGGAGATACAGCCCTTTGAAAATTAATGTTTTGTTTTTTTTAATTTTGCAAATGTGCTTTTGGTCCAACTTTGAGGAGCTGTATCTCCTTAGGTATTCCATCCACACTGCTGAAACTTATTGTCTGGGGTGAAATCCCCCTGAAAAGACCATATTTTGCATCAAAATAATTGTAGCTGCCTTCATGTTTGGTCCATGAGGCTTTGAAATCAGGCCAAAAGGCTAATTCTTTCAAATGTCCTCTCTCTTCAGGCTTGCACTGTGACAGAATGAATGTACAGACCTCATTTTTTTACATGGATTCTTGTGGTTAAGATGCAACAATCTACTGCCAAAAGACTATATTTACATGAAAAGTGTCACTGTGAGGCAATTAATAAAATGGGTTGATTTAAATTTTTCCCAATAATACTCTATTTGAGCACCCAAATCACCATGTGGCCAGTTAATGAACATTTTGAAATTTTTACCATGTCTTCATATATGTTTCAAAATTTTAGCTTTGGGATAGAACTGGTTCTATTTTTAATTTTTTTTTTTTTTTTTTTTACTGCATGACTGTATTTTCTTCAAACTGTATACAAACGTAGGTGTCAATGGCATTTTTAACAGTAGAATGGCATTGATTATTGCACAAGTTATGATAATACTTGAGATATTTGAACTAGGCTGTGGAACTGCATGACAGTTCAGATAGAAGAATTATAGATTTCCCAGAACTGGCTCAGGTTGATGCCTGTAGTAGAGACTTCTTGGAAACTGGATGGAGCTGGTCAGTTGACCCAATTTCACCAGGGTCAATGACAGAAATGGAGCTCAGATTTCCCAGAATCACCAATTTTCAGAAAGCCTATTTGTCTTGATAATGTCTTTCTGTGACATTCATCCTTTCAGATCAATCCAACACATTTTTCCTCCATGATGAATAAGCTTGTTCAGGATTATGAACAGAATTCCCAAAATTAGGCTGGCCAGCATCATAAAAATTCTGGGAAATCTGAGCTACATTTATGTTAGAAGAATTTTAAAATCAACTCTAAAACGCACTGGCAACCAATGGAGTGAAGCTAAAACTGGTGAGATATGTTCATGTTTCCGTGTCCCTGTTAAAAGCCGAGCTGCAGCATTTTGAACAAGCTGCAGTCGGGAAAGTGCATTTTCACTCAACCCGGAATAAAGTGCATTACAATCGTCAGGTCTAGCAGTTACAAAAGCTTGACATATCCTCCGACCCCGTTCTGTTTGTTCACATAAGACTGGACAGTCACATGTGTTAGGAAGCTCCTCCCCCAAACTGGTAACCATCTCACAGGTCAAGAAGACCGGCCTTTACTTGGTCCCCTGGGGAAATCTGTGAGAGTAGCCTACTGTGCACTGCGATTTCAACACAAAGATGCTGAAATGTGTTAAGAAATGCTCCCCATCCATGATGAAAGCCAAAGGGGACGGTGTGGACTGTGAGCTCCATGCACAAAGGAGTGGGCATCACCGACAGATCCAGATCAGATGAGCTCTAGATTAGATGGCGGGGGGGGTGCTCTTTGAAAGGCGGTACGTATAGATGGCCGGTGGCTGTATTTTTAACATCCTTGACCTGACTGGGATCAATGCCCACATCCTCCTCAAGGAATGTACCGGTAGCAAAATAGCCTGGAGGAAGTTGATGCAGCGTGTGGCAGAGGAGTTAAGAGTAGAGTTCACAGAAGGGGAAAGGACAGAAACAAGGCCCAGACAACGGCACAAGCACTGCAAGACTCGAAAAAGAAGATTACATGTAGTCTCAATAAAAATGCAAGTCGGTGCAAATTTGTGGCGGTTGACACAAATAGACAACGAATACACATTAATTTAAAAAACATTCGGTAACACTTGATAATAAGTACACACTATGATGTTAGGCATTAACAAATACTGAATTCATCATTTATAAAGTATATTTCTGACATGAATAATCATTAATATGAATAAGAATTTTTATGATGCTGGCCAGCCTAATCTTTCTGTGACATTCATCCTTTAAGATCAATCCAACACATTTTTCCTTCATCATGAATGTTTGTTCTGGATTATGAACAGAATTCCCAAAATTAGGCTGGCCAGCATCATAAAAATTCTGGGAAATCTGAGCTTCATTTCTGTCATTGACCCTGGTGAAACTGGGTCAACTGACCAACTCCATCCAATTTCCGAGAAGTCTCTACTACAGGTATCAACCTGAGCCAGTTCTGGGAAATCTATAATTCTTCTATCTGAACCATCCTGCAGTTCCACAGCCTAGTTCAAATATCTCCAGTATTATCAGAACTTGTGCAATAATCAATGCCATTCTACTGTTAAAAATGCCACTGACACCTACGTTTGGATACAATTTGAAGGAAATATAGTCATGCAGCAAAAAAAAAAAAAAAAAAATTAAAAATAGAACCAGTTCTATCCCAAAGCTAAAATTTTGTGCACAATTTCAAAATTTTCATTAACTGGCCACATGGTAATTTGGGTGCTCAAATAAAGAGTATTTTTGTGAAAATTTGAAATCGACCCATTTTATTCACTACCTCACAGCAACACTTTTCATGTAAATATGGTCTTTTCACAGTTTATTGTTGCATCTGGACCATAAGAATCCATGTAAAAATTAAAGCTGCAAGCAGCATTGGGCGGGACCTCGCACCGGGCGATCCGCCTCCCCCGCGATCCGCCACCCGTGACTGTCGACGCCTCAGCTCCACTCACACCTGTCCGTCCCCATACCAGTTCCCATCCTTTAGTGTCTGTCCTCCTTACATCTGTACAGAACACCAGCGACCCTCTGCTGAAACCACCATCACCTTTAAAATGAGACTTTTATTTTGGAAACCCTACTGTGTGTATGTGCATTTGTTTTTAATGTGAGAGAAAGAATCAGTTTGAAAAATTAATTGAAATTGTATGAATAAGTGAGTATAAAAGTGATGATTTACCACATTTAAGGCTTTTATTTTGGAAAAACCCTATTGTGTGAGGATGTGTGTCTGTGAGAAAGAGTACTTTTGAATGAAGAAACATTGTACAAACAGTTGAGTGTTTGGTCATAAAAATGAAAAGAAGTTATGTAATAGACATTTTGTATTATTCTTAATTTTGGTTTTATTTTGAAAAAATGTACTCCGTGTACTTTTGAATGTGTGCAAAATTTCCAATATCCACAATACAATGCAGTAAAACCTGTTTTAAAATAAAAAAAATAAAAAATAAAAATTTTTGGATTACCTGGGACTTGAACCAGGGTCCTTTAGCTCCATAGGCAGCTACATGAACCACTGCACTACAGAGAGACATGTGAAAATATGCACCAGCAAGACTTTTATAGGGATTTTGCCATTTGGAAAAGTGAAACTAAACATAGTCTTCAAAAAATCGCTATAATTCCATAACCGTAGGTCGTATCTGAAAAATTCTTTCACTTTTGGATTCTGCAGACTTGTGGGAATTCAGTGAGGTCTAACTTTTATGTCAAAACTCTGAAATGAATAAGCAGTAATTGCAGAAACGTAGAGTAACTTTCAAAGGCAGATTGCCAACTTCCTGTTGGAGTTAGCTCATGAGTGTCAGTGTATGATTTGTGGGGCTCAATCAGACCAACATTTTGGCATTTGTTTCATGTTTCTGTCACATTCCTACTGGCTGCTAGGGCAGATTTTGTGTGTTTTTTAGTACATAGGTGGCGCTACAGAGTCCATTTTGGCACCCAAGGGGTTAATTTTTGATATTGTATGAAAGTGTTCACCAGCCATGACATACATGGCAAATTTGATGAGTTTTGGAGCATGTTAAGGGGGTCAAATGGCAGTCTAAATTGGAAAAAGTATGAAAATAAAAGAATTGTTATAAATCAACAACCGTACATCCTATCTCAAAAATTTTTGCATGTGAGCATTGTGCTGAGTCCCATGAACGTGTAGATATGTCACATGTCAGGAAAAACTGCAAAGTGAAAAATGAGTTCCAAACATCACAACTTTGCGGGCTTGTAAAAAAAAAACTAAGACAGTTCCGGAAAAAGTAAGAGATCACTTTTTTGAGGAGGTTTCACTCTATCTTTTGATGCTATTTAGAAGTCAATATGACAAACGGTGTCATCGGAGTTAGTTTTAGAAATTTTATTTTGAAAGGCATATTGCGAACTTCCTGTTGGAGTTAGGTCATAAGTGTCAGTGGATGATTTGTAGTGCTTCATCCAACAAGAATTTTGGCACTGGTTTCATGTCTGTACGACATTCCTAGTGGCCACTAGGGCTTTTCCCATTTTTTTCACATAGGTGGCGCTAGAGAGGCCATTTTGGCACCTATGGGGTTAATTTTTACATTTTATCAAATTTTTCGCCAGGCCTGACATGTGTGCCAAATTTGGTGAGTTTTTGAGCATGTTTAGGGGGGCAAATTCCAGTTTAAAGCGTCACGGAAAAATAATAATAATAATAATATAAAAACGAACGAAAAACAATAGGGCCTTGCTTGCAGGCAAGGCCTCTCACTGTGTGAGAGGGCCTTACCTTTCGGCTCGGTCCCTAAAAAATGAGGTCTGTACATCCATCCATTCTGTCACAGTGCAAGCCTGCAGAGAGAGGACATTTGGAAGAATTAGCCTTTTCGCCTGACTTCAAGGCCTCATGGACCAAACATGAAGGCACCTACAATTATTTTGATGCAAAATATGGTCTTTTCAGAGGGATTTCAGCCCAGACAGTCAGTTTCAGCAGTGTGGCTTGAATACCTAAGGACATAGAGTTCTCAAAGTTGGCCCAAAAGCAAATTAGCAAAATCTGAAAAAAAAAAAAAAACACATTAATTTTCAAAGGGCTGCATCTCCCAAACTACTACAGATATGACATTAAAATTTTCGATGTGTTTGTTTATCTGGTAGGTGAACATGTGTGATTTTTTTCAGAATTTTGAGGGGGCTAGGCGGGGCACTTTCTGAAATCTGGTTGATTTGGGATGGAATGACCCTGTTAAACAAATTAGATCAGTAGATGATTGTGGTTGCCAACTGTTGTTTGGGTCTTTATGGGTTATTTTTATTTATTTATTTATTTATTTTTTTAAAAACCACATCACTTTGACATATTGTACTGGATGAATGTATGAAACACCGTCATCTTCTATAACACTGATTCACCAGTCAAACCCATGGATTTGGATCGACAGTGGATGGATACTTTTGATTTTATGTTTGGTTAGAGTTTTGCTGAAAAAGTCACTTTTTCCTCCTTTTTTTCTGATTTGATTTAATAAACTTTGAATTTACTCTGAGCTTTCATGATCATCTACATCATCAATGACTCAAATACAGGAAAATACATGATTTACACTGAGAATGTCTGGGGTCTGTGATGTTAATATGAGGTCACGAGCCAAAAAAGGTTGGGAACCACTGATGTAGATATTCATAAAAGTTCAGATTAAAACTGATGGTAATTATATCAGAAACAGAAAAAAAAAATGAAGAAAAAGTGTCTTTTTCAGTAAAATAAGTCATTAACTGAACATAAACCCAGTGTGTCCATCTATTGTCATTGATCCAACTCTACAGGTTTATTAATTTTTCTTTAATTCCATTCAGTTTGTGGCTTATTTTGTTCTTGTTGCTTTTTATTTCTGTCATTTTTTCATTAACTTGGCAATTTTTGTTCATTTTCTTACTTATTTTTTTCTCTTTTTACTTCACTTCAGTCATCTTTTTGCTTATTTTTTTCATGTTATTAATTACTTTGTACATTTTTTGTTCATTTTATTTATTAACATATATATATATATATATATATATATATATATATATATATATATATACATATATATATATATATATATAAACCCAGTGTGTCCATCCACTGTCATTGATCCAACTCCATGGGTTTTACCGGTGAATCAATGTTGTAGAAGATGATGGTGTTTCCACAGTAACTACGGAGCCTCTGAACGTTCAAATATGGTCATATCTGATGACCATGAAGATGAAGAACTGTATTTTACACCAATTACTGACATGGATTGATAGGATTAGTGGATCAACAGGTATTAAACAGTTTAGATCAGCAGATGATTGTGGTTGCCAACTGTTGTTTGGGTCTTCCTGGGTTAATTTAAAAAAAAAACAAAAAAAAATGCACATCACTTTGACATATTGTATTTGATAATGTTCAGTACAAGCTGCTTCCACTCTCCGGCGTGTCATACAGCAGTCACTCCGTCATGTGGCTGACACATTGTGTGTTATGGACCCACAGCAAAACTGTTTGAGTGTATTTATCTGCAATGTGTTGTCGGGAGGCTCAGCAGCAGGTTTCCAACGGAACAAAGCTGAGTGATGAATTAAGACTCAGTGGGATAGAGTGAACACAGCTGACGGAGGGGTGATGAATGGCCCGATGATGTTTGAATATTACATAGTACGATGGAGTCCAAACACACTCACACACTCAGTCTGCAAAGCTACACACTCCCCCCACAGTTCTGCACATCTTATACCAAGGGTGTCAAACATGCATCCTGGGGCCCCAATGCGTCCCACCAAAGGTACCAATGCTTCCCTGGGATGAATTTACAAAGTGCAAAAATTCCAAACTCATTTTAGTGTCGGTTCCACATACAGACCAATATGATCTCCAGTCAAATAATAACAGCAGAAGAACTGACAAAAAAGAATGACTGCAGATTTTCTTCACGGTTTGATGTGGAAAAATCGTACATTATGCCGATAAATAATGACAACTTCAAATTTTTGTCTTTGTTTTAGTGTAAAAAATAACATTAAATTATGAAAATATTTACAATTCCAAACTATCCTGTAACAATAAAATGTGAATAACCTGAACAAATATGAACAACCTGAAATGTCTGTAGAAAATTCAGCACAATTTGAACTATTTTCTGTTAATATCAGGGGTGTCAAACATGCATCCCGGGGCCCAAATATTTTGTTTATTCTTATTTAACACTCTTTTATTAAATACTGTTTGTTCCTTTGTTGGGATTGAACTAAAATAATGTTCTGATGTTAGTTGTGAACTGTGGGCTGTCAAACTCATTTTAGTTCAGGGGCCATATCCTCCCAATATGATCTGAGGTGGACCAGACCAGTAAATTAACAACATGATAATATATAAATAATGCCAACTCCAAACATTTCAAAGTGTTTTATAGCGAAAAAAGTAAAATTACTTTATGGAAACGTTTACATCTGGAAACTGTCCTTTTAAAAATGTGAATAACATGAACAACCATGAAAAAACTGAAATTAATTAGGAAAAATAAGAGCAATTTTAACTATATTTTGCCTCTGCTTATCATTTGTAAATGTGCATTACAACTTACAGATCACAATGGATCTGCAAATTTACAAAATATTTTGGTAACTGGCAGACTATTAGTAAAATTGCGCTTACTTCTCTTAACACATTTCTAGTTTTTCATATTTTTTGTGAAAGGCTAGTTTGTAAATTTACACATTTTCATGTAATTTCACTTTTTTACACTAAAACAGAGGAAAAATTTTGAATTGTCATTTTTTGTAGGTTTTTATGGTAGTATTTTACTGATCTGACCCACTTGAGACTAAAGTAGGGCTTTTTATGGGCCCTAAAGGAAAACCATTGACTGTTAATATCTTGAGTGGAATTTTTGCATTTCACAAATTCATCCCAGGGTCAGATTGGACCCTTTGGAGGGTCAGATTTTGCCCCTGGGCTGCATGTTTGACCCCTGTGTAATAGAATCTGAACATTTGAACAGGATCTGAAACTGTAATGTCTGTATAACACAATTTCAGTTTGAACACAGGAACATTTTGTGATACAACATTAGATCCTGTTGGGATCAAATCAAAATGTCTTTAGTATTTGTGCAGATTTCTGGTGTAATTCAATTCTTTAATTTCTCAAGAAATAATCATTTAAAAAAAAGAAACAAACAAAAAATTGCCTTTTTAACAGTCTCATGATATATTGTGATATAACATGTAGAGCTGTAACTGATTAATCGATTAGGTGATTGAAGCAAATGCAAAAATTCACAATTCGATTGATCGACTCCAATATAGGGTCTGCACGTGATGTCACCGCGGTTCCGCCCACTGAGTGGCAGACAGAGGGAGATGAGTAGCGGCTTTGGCTTGAATACTGCGAAAACTTTAGAACAATCTAAAAAATGAGGCAGAGCTGTTGTGCCATTGATCGCACAAATAGGTTTAAAAGCACTGGGAGCTCTGGTTTTAGCGGAGACCTAAAGCCACAGACAGAAGAAGCAGATGGATCACTGCAATTCAGAGAAAGAACTGGAATCCAGACAACCAAACCTGGATCTGTGGTTGACATTTCGTGTCAGGTAATATTAATTTATGCTGTATTCTTGTGTAAAATCATCCCTTAAATTCCATCTGGTTTTGGCTAACGTTCCTTCTTAGTAAAGCTCTTCATGTTAGCATCTGTCATTTAGTTCTATGTTTCAGAACTGAATCGTTTGTGTCTTCAGTTGTGTGATTGTGAACCTTGTGCTCTACATGATTTGTAAACTAGCTTAAACTGAGGCTAACCTAGTTTTCCAAATCAGGGGCTACTGTAGCACACAGCTGTTGGATCTGTGTTGGATCCAGTATTTGATGTGAACTCTCCTTAAATCTCCACAGTACCAGTAGATCATCCACTCACTTGGGTCAGTACTAAGGGTTCAACTCCAGTAAATCAGTAGTGAACTGTGAGCCCTACTGCTGGGCCTTTACCGCCCAAATCACCGCCAACAAAATGCGTCTGCACTGACACAAAACCTCCAAAACAATAGTATGTTGAATGAAAGCACTCACCAGCTGGAATCCTCTAATGAACCAGGACCAGGATGGACACAACTCTGGGTCTGTTGGATGCTTTCAGCCTTTGCATTGGGGATTTTCCCGGCGTTGAACTCAGGTTCATGTAAATGTCAGGATAGGTGATTTCTGTCCCAGATCAGTGTTGGTAGAACACTGGTTGTTTTGTAGCTTGGATGGACCCATGTCCAGTCCAGTTGTCTTTAATTTCATCTGATATTCCACAGTTTTCTGCTCTGGCTGGAGTTACTGCTATACTCCACCATGTTGAGCCGCTTTGTTTTTGCCGCTCAGTCTGACTGAGAGGGGCGTGGCCTGGGGGGAAGTGACGGATGTGCATTCCCTCAGTTGATTGAAGGGAAATATTCTATTGCAGTTTCCCTGAATTGAAGCTTCTTTGTGCGTCACAATAAGCATCCGTCTGAAACACAACAGTGGAACCAATGTTTAACAGCAGAAAAATGAAGGAAACAAAGCTTTGATTCAGGAGAATTGTGGTTGAATGATTTTTTTGGATCACTTTGAGTCGATTAATCGGTTGCAGCTCTAATATCGCATCGTGATCCTAGTGTTGTGATTTGTATCGTATCGCCAGATTCTTGCCGATACACAGCCCTAGTTATAGTCAGATTCTATTCAGTTTGGTTCCACAGTCATACCCCCCCACCCGCCTCAGAAACCTGGGAAAAGTCTGATTCGGTGGACCTGACTCCCTAAATGCGCCACTGTACAATGCACATGTCAGATGAGCTGTGGCTTTAAACAGACGTGAATTGAGCCCGACGGTCCTCTCGGACTCTTTGGCTTGTTGATAATGGCGCAGGAAAAGCACACTTATTCATCCACGTAATGAGGCCTGAGGACGAGAGGCTGAGCGCTGTGTTCCCTCACGCCTGCCTATCTGCCTGTGACTTATTGATTTCATAGAGCATGGCCACGGCTTGATTGGCTGATTGTTATCCTCATCTGCTCCACTGACTCACTGTAGTCGCTCCTGCTCAACCCTGTCACGCTGAAATGGGATTTCACAGGACACTTTTGGCTTGTTGCACTCTCTCCGTTGCCTTTTTCCTACCGCCGCAACGTCAAATTACCGAGAATTTTTTTAAGTGGTATACAGACTCTTAAATGAAACAAGCCTGTTGTCAGACTGATATTAATTTAACATTTATTTAAATTTCCGTGTGCTTCTGCTAGATGTTGGCCTCAGAGGTCAAACGCGTGCGCCGTAGTCTCGGTGGTGTTGTCAAACTGAAGGACCATATGGTTTTGATTAGCAATTAGTGCACAAGGTTAACGGGAACACGCTTCATTTCCTGATATGAGGAAAATGAGATAAGTGTGATAATTGACATCAGAGAATGTTAACGCGCTGAGTTGATGCGTCCTTAAACAGATTTGAACACGTATTCGTGTGCGTGGGCGTGTGGACGTCTACAGTTTCTTCATGTGTGTGCGTTGTTTGTGTAGGTGTTGTTACTTTACTCAACTTGGACTCAGTTTTTCTCTTCTCGACCTTTGAGTCATTTATAAACTCTTTCTTTTCAGCTGCACAGTGCACAGGGTATACGCACCACATTCATTCATACGTCCATACATTCATCTGAATAACAGCAGAGTGATCTGACCATCACTATGGTGACAGACATCCGCTACATGGGACCAGTACAGGGGGCGCTGTGCACCAGACATTAGGGCTGGGTAAAAAAATCCAGTTGATCAATTTTGGATCGATTTCTCTTTAATTTAGCGTAATCGATTAACGGTGGATGAGATCGATTATTCAGAGCAGGACCGAGAGTAAATGACCCGGAAACCACTGACGTGAAAGCACAGCCGGCTCTGTCTCGCGAGCCCCTCGTGGTCTTGGTTGTATTCGTGATGGTTCTGGCGTGGGAGGAACGCTGAGGGAGGGTGGGGAAAACCCCTCTGTGGGAAGTCCTCCCAGCCTCAAACTGGGGGGGGGGGGGGGGGCTTATTTCAGGAAAATTTCAGATTCAACTTTAGCCCAGATTTTCTAATGTCTTGGGAATACAAAAATGTGAAAACATTTAAAATCAAGTCCCCCCCCCCCCCCCGAAAATTACTTTTTCAACCCTGAAAACATGGGTTTTTTTTCAACTTTCAAACCTTCTTCACTTTTGATAAAGTACAATGTAGTAATCTGCTCATGCTGGGCCCTTCAATGTTTTTGTGTGAGACAGGTCATGTCTTTAGAGTGTTTTGCACTACCAAAGGTCAAAAGGTCAAGGTCAAATTATAGGTCAAAGGTCACCCAAATGGTCTAAATGCATATTTGATGGAATTCAGCTGTTCATGTGGGTTCTTCTAAATGTTGGGCTCAGGTTCTCTCCTCAGAACACATCTACTGACCACAAACAACTGACACATTCAACACAACTGTTTACTCATGTATTCTCCATACAGACATGTCAAAAAGAACAAACAGTACTTTCACATGACTTTGACATTTACATGTATATTAGAAATCTGAGTTGATCACCTGTGACACGCAAGTCAATAGTATGTACAATTTTTAGCGCAAGCAAGCAAATTTGCACCCGTACTTTGCGATCCTCGTAAATCAGGCTAGGGCGTCCCGTTTTTGGGACTTCTTTTCTGATCCAGCTCTTAATTTTGACCAGTTAATCTCTTATATATCAGTAACTCCCTAAAAAAAATTTCAGCCCAATCCGTACTTTTTTAGACCCCCCCCCCCCCCCACCTCCATCTTTAGGGTGCCTGTCAGCCCAGTACAGAAAACCCATTTTTCAGTGGAAAATCCTGCATTTGTGGGTTAGTTCTGCCATATCTGCTCAGGCAAATGTCATATTAGAGGTTTTGGGGGATGCTACTGTCGTTTATGAAGGTCTCAAATCATGTACAGGTCAAAGGTCACATGATTTTAGACCAGGTCAAGGTCATCTGACACTGAAAAATGGGTCCAATCCCAGGTTTTTGCTGATTTCTTTCTGTCCTAGTCTTATTTGACAGATCTGCACTCAGGGCTGCTTTCACTGGAGAACATCTGATCCTAGATTACCCATCTGGTACCCTCCCTTTTCTTCAGTTCAGCAGGTACCAGATTTCTTTTTCCAGAGAAGGGTGGGCGGCTGTGGCTCACGGCACCCTAAAGATGCCGGTGTGTGTGTGTGTGGTGGTGGTGGTGGGGGGGGTGTCTAAAACTTTACAGATTGGGCTGAGATTTTTTTGGGAGTTACTAATATATAAGAGATTAACTGGTCAAATTAAGAGCTGGATCGGAAAAGAAGTCCCAAAAATGGGACGCTCTAAATCAGGCCCATTCAGTTCACACCAGGAGACTTTCCAGTAAATACATACATCCATGTTTGGTTTCTGCTTCTGTCGGTGCCACTCATAAATAGCTCGTCCACAGTGTGTCACAGATGCAGGACTGATTCTCCCTCTCATATTCTGCCCTTTTGCTTAATTTCGCTGGTCTCTGTGGAGCTGATTTGGTTGTTAGTGAATCACAGAAAGCTGCTGCTGACCTTGGACCTGACATGCTGCCTTTAGTTGATTCAACACACAGCGTAAATGAGAGTTATATTTTCTGTGTCCTTTCTCCAGGGGACCTAATTACCTGCAACCAACCAGACATCTACTGTACCGAGCCTGGAAAACACAGGAACAGATGGATGCATATGCAGGACTATGTATGTGAGCGTATACAGAAAGCCTGTTCATAACGGACACTCTGTTTAATTAGAATCAGCAACTTTCAAGACTTTGATTTGGATTATTTTATCATATATTCATCAAGAGACAAGAATAATACAAGCACTTTGAAAACTGAAAGATATGAACGTAAAATTGTAAATGAGTTAAATGTTTGGTAGTGGTTTATTGTTCTTATTTATCTATTTATTTATTTAGTTATTTATTTATTTTGTTGTTTTTAAATTGTATGGCTTTTTAATCTATTCTTGTATTTTATTCTATTATTTGGGTTTTATTTATTCTTCTGTACAGCAATGTTTTCTTTTTTGTACAGTTTCTATGTCTTTAACCCTTTCATGCATACTGGTCACTCCAGTGGGCAGTTCTTCTCCAGCTGTTCTCTTGTATATTCATGGGTTTTGTTGTTTTAGTTCCATATCAGCCAACACAGTGGACACTAATGCACCATCCCATACACTGACATTCATACCATTACTGTAACTTCATGTTCTTGATAAACCTGATCTGCACTAACATGTTTGATAGCTATTAGACTGTAATTATCAGTTTTCTTTAAAAAAAAAAAAAAAAAAAAAAAAGTTGTTTTTTTCATATTATCTCCCTGAAGTGAGTAATAACTAGTATTAGAGTATGATCAAATGTGAGGAAACATCAGATTAGCTGCATTAAAAAGGCTTTTGTTTCATAGTTTTCACACAGTATATCACTTTCTGATATTGCGTTTTAAATGGGTTTTTTTCTTCAAAAATTAAACACATGGTGTCCAAATGAGTGAACATTTTTGTAAGTCCATGGAAAAATAGGTTAATTTAAAAAAAAAAAAATCAATCTCGTTTTTTTTAATGCCTAAAGAGAAATAAAAACACTCAGGAAAAAATCTTGACTAAAGTTCTCATAATTCATGCATAAAAGGGTTAATTGTATGGCTTTTTAATCTGTTCTTGTATTTTATCCTTTTACTTGGGTTTTATTTATTCTTCTGTACAGCACTTTTTTCTTTTATGTACAGTTTCTGTCTTTAAATCTATTCTGTATTTTATTCTTCTATTTTGGTTTTAATTATTGTTCTGTGCAGCACTTTGGTCCGCTGCAGTTGTTTTAAAATGCTTTACAAATAAAGCTGGATTGGATTGGAAATGTAGAGGGAAATAATAAACACTACATCTGGCTCTAAATATTACAACAAAGACTCTGGATGAATGTGGTAATTATGATGTAATGAGCTCCATCAAACTGAAATGTTGCCTGTGTAAATATAGTGAATGTTAATTTTCTAATAAAATACCACAGAAGACATTTACTATTTAACAACATCCAGTTTTTTATCAACCTTGGAGTGATAAATTCAAAAGAAATCAAATCAGGAAGTTGAGAAAACTCCATGTCTATTACTATCTTTGTCTAACTGGTGAAAATGCGTATAATATTCACAATTATATTTTCATTAGCGTATAATCACATTAAAATGACAACTGTGTTTTCATTACTTTAGAACGGAGCCATTTATATCTGCACAGGGACTGTTTGTATCTAGAGGGTGAGAACATACTTCAGTCTCAACATTCACTATTGGTGAATAGGGCTGTAAGAAAATATCAGTTCTGGAATATATCGCAATATTTAATTTCACAATACTGTATTGATATTAAAAAGTACTGTATCAATATTTTTAGGTATTCATTCAAATACAGATATTGTGGAGGTTCATTTTTAATTTTTTGTTTTTCTTTTTCGTTTATATTTTATTTATTCTTATTTAACACTCTTTTATTAAATAATGTTAGTTCCTTTGTTGGGATTGCACAAAAATCCTGTTCTGATCTGTCCTGATCTGATGAACTAATAGAATCTGAACATTTGAACAGGATCTGAAACTGTAATGTCTGTAAAACAGAATTTCACTTTGAACACAGGAACATTTTACGATAGAACATTAGATCCTGTTGGGATCAAATAAAAATGTGTTTAGTATTTGTGCATTTTTCTGGTGTAATTCAATTGTTCAAGGAAATTATCATTGAAAAAAAGAAACAAACAAAAAATTGCCTTTAACAGTATCATGATATATCGTGATATATCGTATTGTGATCCTAGTATTGTGATTTGTATTGTATCGCCAGATTCTTGCCGATACACAGCCCTATTGGTGAATAAGAACATCACTTTAACTTTTCTTAATCATAGACACAACAAGCACTGTCTTTTTCGAGGTATAAGACTAACTTCTACAGCACTTGAAGAACAATAAGCAGCTCTACAGTCGTGAAAGCAGTTCAATAAAGACCAGCATGAGAATAGAATACAGTGACATATGAGCAATAATGCCGTCCATGGCCATAGCCTCATCATTAGCATGCTAATCTGCTAATTAGCACTAAATGCAAAGTATGATAGGGATGTCAGTGCAATTTCATCATAAACTAAAGTATTAGAGAATGATCTTAATGAAATGTGTGGAATATTATTGTAAGTTCTTTCACTTTATCCTGATGATGGCATGATTATCACTGATCAAAAAGTTATTGGAGTAATAAATAAAGCTGGTTATCTTCAATCAAGTAATCCATTTTTTGTAGAATCCGGTTTATCAAATTTTTTTGATATTGTATATTTAAAAACAATGGAAATTATGTTTGGTGCTAAAAGGAAAAGTCTTCCTGTTTGTATTCAGAAAAATTTTAAGTTAAGAGAAGGGAATTATAATTTAAGAAGGATGCTTGTGTATGAAACATGTGAAGGAAGAACAAACGTTAAATATCACTGTGTTTCTGTTATTGAGGTCAAATTATGGAACCAATTGAAGGATGAAGTGAAACTGTGTAGCTCGCTGTTGAGTTTCAAAAAAACTTTAAGTTGTCAAATTCTCAAGGGCTATGAAAGTAATATGATTACAAAGTGACTTAAGAAACCGAATGTAGACTAATTTGTGTTAATGTTTTATCTGCTGCCACTTCAGGTGTGGAGTTGGAGTAAGGATGGAGTAGGAGAAGCAGAAACATATAGCACAGATATAGCACAGAAAATTTCTAATGAATATGATGGTTAGTTTTTGTGTAATGAGTGGCCTAATGTAGCATTTTAGAAGTTTGCGATGGATAAAATCTCAACTTTGTCATTCTCTGTAACATGCAATTATAAATTTTAAGTCAATATTTTCACATTTCTTAGGACCATAGATTCCTGTGAAATGATTCTGAAAATTTCAGGCCTCTAGCTCTTGTTCAGAAGTTACAGAAGCCTGAAAATAGACGAAAATTTCAAGTCTTAATTTTGGTCGCAATTTTAGGGTACCCCCTCTACCTACTTCAAATGGTCATAACTTTGGAACTATTTACAATTAAGCCTTGAAATTTTGGATTTTTCCATCATATATAATGTTCTATAAGTGTGTAAAAATGTAGAAAAATCTGAGAGGGTCAGGTGGGAAATTTTCTTAAAGTCTGTTAATTTCATATGGAATAACCCACAAGTAATGGCAGATGAAAAGTTCGTCTCACAGTCCTGTTCCTGTGACGTACACTTTGTTGGAGTTATTGTAGGTTATTAATGTTAAACAGCCTGTAGTGAAAATTAGAAGTGTTGAAATATTTTTATCTTTTCTTTTTTTTATTTTAATTTGGTAGATATTCTGTGACAGTCACTGAAATCCTAATCAAATGGACCCACCCCTCCACACACTCATGAACAGCGTCGCAGACCTGCGCACCAGTGCATCAACTTCCCATCAGCGACACTGATTTCCAATCCAGCCTGAGAAGCCAAACTTCAGCCTTGGGATCTGTCTAATGCACAGATGATGGGAGGGCAGGACCGCTAAGTAGGCCTCTAAGTGGTCTAAATGAAGATGAGTGAGGAAGTGGCGTGACGGTGGGACTGAGGGAACTGCTGCTGTCGTCCCCCGCCATGATGACAAGCCTCTGGAAACATTTAGATGCAGGTGTTGTTGTTAGGCGTTGACATCCCAACACTGGGAACAGTCTGCCTGTCCAGACGAACGCACAAAGTACGGCAAGACAAACTGGTACGAATGTGGACTGAATATGAAAGAGAGGGATTTCAATCCATCATTACTTTGAACAAAATCTATATTTCTACATACTTTTTTTACAATAGTACATTTAGTTGACATCACAGTGATTCAATAGTGTATGTGACAAGTGTCGAGGAATATATGGTCTGGTGTATGTTATGTTATGTTATGTTATGTTATGTTATGTTATGTTATGTTATGTTATGTTATGTTATGTTATGTTATGTTATGTTATGTTATGTTATACATGGGATGGGATGGTATGGTATATGGTATGGGATGGGATGGTTTATGTTATAGTATATGGAATGGTATGGAATATGTTATGGTATGGTAAATGGTATGGTGTGGTATATGGTATGGAATGGTATATGGAATGGTATGGTATATGGTATGGTATGTGGAATGGTATGGTGTATGGTATGGTATATGGTATAGTATGGTATGGTATGGAATGGAATGGAATGGTATGGAATGGTATGGTATATGGTATGGGATGGGATGGTTTATGTTATAGTATATGGAATGGTATGGAATATGTTATGGTATGGTAAATGGTATGGTATGGTGTGGTATATGGTATGGAATGGTATATGGAATGGTATGGTATATGGTATGTGGAATGGTATGGTGTATGGTATGGAACAGTATGGTATAGTGTGGTAAGAAAACTGTCACAACCTGCCTGTTATTTCCATTGGTTGGTTGGTTGTTGCCCCCCCCCCCCCCCCCCCCCCAACAAAATGCACAATGAACTCTTAAAACAAGATAAATGATCTAACACTAAGTTGTTTTTGTTTTTTATTTTGGTAAGAACCAGGACAGACAGAGTAGAACTAATGGGTTTAAATGTGAACTTTTGCACAAATCTGCAGTTCCATCTCTGATACAACGTCAGGACTCATTTATTCACATTCTGACCATAGTAGAAATATAACAAATAGCCCCTTTTAAACCCACAGGACAGAATATTTCACCATCCATCTAGACTGAACTCCTTTTTGATGTCTTATTCAGTAAGTCTGCCAACACAGAAAAACTGTTTTTAGATCTGGGTAAAAGCAGTAATAATTGTACTGATTACTATTAAACGGCCTCTGTTTAACACATATGAAACCGTTTTAATGAGACAACCGAGTAGGAAGAAAAGAAAAGAAAACAAGAGACAGTGAACAAAGTTTCTGTGTCTTTCTTCATTAAATGTTTTTCCGCACTTTTCATCATGCAGATGTATTTATATGAAGTTGACAGCGGCGTTCTCAGACGGTGGATGCGTGAGGCGTGCTGTAGGTGTCGTAGGTGGGCGTCTGTGTGCTTAAATAGCTCTAAGCCCCCCCCCACCCCTACTGTTTACACACTTCTACCGCGGCGTTCGTGCTTCACACAATAGCGTGCAGGATGCCTCTGTCTCCTTCTTTTCATCTGTACTTTGTGAAGGTTACTCACACCTACGCACCTCCTAAACTTAATATCCCTTATAAACAAACTTAATTAGCGGGAAGTGATGTTCGCAGGGCTTAACTGCAGGAGGGTGGGGGTGGGGGTGGTTGGCAGGCAAACAGATGCTGATAATCACCTTACATTTTCAGTCTGGTTAACGGGTGGGGGTGGGGGTGGGGGTGGGGTGGGGCGGGGGGGTATATCTTCAGTGTTGCCATGGCAGCCGGATGCAAGACGATGACACGGAGCGTGACAAAAGTTGCAGATGGACGATGTGTGGCGAGCGCTGTCGGCGGTGCGTGTCAACCCCTTAACCACAGCGGCAGAGATGCTGCGTCTGGGTAATTGATTCTATTTATACTTCAGTACAGAATGGTCATTAAAACTAACTTGTAAAGACTTGTATACTTTTGTTGTTGTTGTGCAGAAGAAGAAGAGTGCAGGGATACTACAGCTCATGTTCAATCCAATCTGACTTCATTTGTAAACCACTTTAAAACAACCACAGTGAAAAAGAAATTTTAAAAAAAGAATAAAATAAATAAAGAAATAAAATAGAACAACCACAGTTCCAAAAAAAAAAAAAATTAAATAAATTTTTTTTTAAAAAATAAATAAAACCACCACAGTTTACTGAGGTGCTGTACAGAAGACTAGGCTTGCGCTAGCCTATCGCCACATCACCATTGGCGATGCATTTTCGTGGTTGACAAAGTTGTTTTCAACCCGTGTAACCACAGTGGCGAAGGTATTTTTCAGTAAAATCAACCAACTTACATCTCTGATCGAAAATGTCCGCGCGATAACCAAGGAAAATAACAAATGCGGTCTATTACTGAAGAGCCCTGCTGAGAGCGGTCGAACTCACCCGAATGTTTCCGATTTTTTCCGAATTTACACTGCACAGACAGAGAGGGGTACGGAGCAGTGTGGACCGCCGCCAACAGAAGTGCAAACCAAACTTCTGTCTCATTTGTCTTTTCTCTTCCTGCTGAAGCTAAACTCTTAAACCTTACCAGAGAAAACGCTGCAACATTAGTATCACAGTAGTGTTCCCTCTGTCGTCTACAGGTTTGTTATTACTGACTTTCTTCTTCTTCTTCTCATTAAACTTTCCTCTTCTTCGTGGTATTTGTCCAGTATGGTTAATTCAGAGCGGCACCCCCTAGTGGATTAATTGACAAACGCTCATTCCAACACATTAAATGTCAGTAGCAGCACTTTGTTCCAGTCAGACTAATGACAACGACAATAAAGCACATTTACAAAAGGAACCAACAACTGGAATGGGATTATTCAGTACTAGTATCGGTACTCGGTATCGGCAAGTACTCAACAGTAAGTACTATGGATCTGTCCATTGTCAAATAGTTGAAAAGAAGTCAATTACCTGAGATATCCAAGTTTAAATTAGTAATCAGTCCATGTACATTCTAGTCTGAGCAGGAGGACTTTCTAGTCTAAATAAAATAATTTCAAGAGTCCATATCTGTCCATATTTAATTACCAAATGACTTTATGATAAATCATGTCTCACTGGTAAATTTATTTTATAATCTCATATTGAATCTCATGAACATCAGTGGTCAGAATAATTGTATTTATAAGTCTATCATTAATTGTTTTGTTATACATTAGATTAGAAATAAAAATAGTTTAGATGACAATGTTGACTTAAGTTAATTTTTTATCATTTTTTTTGTATGAAACTGAAGCCAGATTGAACATATTTTTAAGCTCAAAATGCACCAGAATGCATGAAAAAGACTTCATTTTTCCGAAAATGTCCCAGGGGAGCTATGCTCGTCACCGCGGTCTGCTACGTGCCCCGCTGCAGGGACCCAGACTGGACCCAGACTGGCTGTGGCTTTTTGTGGCTACACTCACTTCTACTAATGTAGCCACAGTGGCTGTATCTTTCATTTTCCTAGTGCAAGCACAGCTTGAAGAATAAATAAAACCAAAATAAAAGAGTAAAATACAATAATAGATTAGAAGACATAAAACAGATGTACAAATAAAAACAATAAACCAATACCAAATAAACAATAGAATAAAAATATTAATACATTGAAACATCTCACATGGTGTCAAAAGCCAAGGAGAACAGACAGGTTTTAAAGGGCTCATATTTGTCTAAACTCACTTTTCTTAGTCTGTGGTAGGGCTGCTCGATTATAGAAAAAAAAATAATCACGATTATTTTAGCAATAATTGAAATCACGATTATTAAAAACGATTATTTGTTAACCTTAAAGTTGTTTATTTTTTTCTTGCAAAACAATGTAAAATATACTCTTTAAACATAAATAAAGCTTTTAACCACTAAAGCAAAGTATTTTCACTTTTGTACGAAACAAAAAAATCTTTGAAATCAAATAAGTGTACTGTAAATTCAAGTATGTTTCCTTTTGTAAACAAATAGTGCACTGGAATTAAACTGCTATAGACTTGCCATAGAACTGTAGCAATAAAAAAAAAAAAAACTCACGTAAAGTGCAAATTATAAATTCAAGTATGTTCAATGTAGTATGAAACATAGTAAATTCAGTGGCGTGCTGTGAGGTTTCAGTTAAGGCCTTCTGTATACAACAGCCATCTACAGGGTGTCCCATAAGTCTCCATACACAGGAGACATACAGGGGTTGGACAAAATAATGGAAACACCTAACATTGTGGCATCATAGAAGGTGTTTCCATTATTTTGTCCAACCCCTGTAATACATATGGTTCTAACATGTATTTCTTTATATTTCTTCTTTATAGTTCTTCAGCAGTGGAGGACACGCATTGAAATGTGTTCCCGACAAAATGGCAGTCATATAGAGCATATTATATAAATAAAAATGGTTTATGTCAAGAAACGTTTATTTTTCCTATGTATGCAGACTAATGGGACACCCTGTAGAATACGTACGTTAGGGTTATACGGGTTAGGGTTAGGTTAATACGGGAGTTGCAGCGTAAAGAGATTCGGAGACTGAAGATTGCATTGCGGACGAAGTTGTTTTTATGCGTTTTAGTTTTTCATAAGATAAAGAATATGCTAAAGGTGGCGGTGGTTAAACTTTAGATGGTTACAAAGGTTTGTTGTGTTAGCGGTCGGTGCGGACACAACAACGAAACACTTTTTGCACGTGATGTGTTTTTGCTCTTCGTCTTCTTCATCAAACCCAAAGTGATTCCATACAATTGAATCTGACTTGCCTTTTTTGTTTACCAAGCACTTCTGCTGTGATTCCCCTGCTATTTTTCTAGACCGCTAGGTACAACTGTCCTCTTGGGGTGGACCTGCCGGCTAGCAGGCAGCAGTAGCTTAGAGGGGGGCGGGGCAGAGCAACTCATGGTAGCTTGCGTGCGCGTGAATTAAAACAACTCAAAATTAATAATCGTTTTTTCTCGATTACATAATTTTTGTAATCGTTGCGTGTAATAATCGAAATCGTAATTGAATTTCGATTAATTGCACAGCCCTAGTCTGTGGTTCATTTCTTTGTGTATTTGGACCCTAATAGTTCAGACAGGTTGAATGTGAACCCTCCAGCTGCTGCAAAACTATCTTTAGATTTAGGTTTCATCTGTTCTTCTGCATTTTTTTTTTTTTTAATTCTCTTCTTATAGTTGTTCTATGTCTTTTAATCTACTCCTGTATTTTACTCTGTGATTTTGTTTTTTTTTATTTATTCTTCTGTACAACACGTTGGTCCACTGTGGTTGTTTTAAAGTGCTTCACAAATAAAGGGGGATTGGATTGGATTTGTCTGTTTGTTTGTTTGTTAGCAAGATAACTCAAAGTTATTGAAGGATTTGGATTGAAATTTTCAGGAAATGTTGATACTGGCACAAGGAAAAAATGATTACATTTTGGTGGTGATCGGTGGGGGGGGGGGGCTGATCTGCCTTGGTGGAACTCTGCACTCTCCGAGTGCTTTTCTAGTTAAATATTTTTTCAATTTACATCTTTTTTTTTTTTTTTTACATTTTGCATTTACAATTTTCTATTTAAACTTAACAGAATTGCACAACTAAATATTTGTTTGTGTTCTGTTCCTCATATAAGTTTCTTGATAAAATTAAACCCTGGTTTGTTCCTTAAGGCCTTTATTACTTTTGTCATAATTGAATTTAGGGCTGCTCGATTATAGAAAAAAACAATAATCACGATTATTTGAGCAATAATTGAAATCACGACTATTAAAAATGATTGTTAACCTTAATGTTGTTTTTTTTTCTTGCAAAACAATGTAAAATATACTCATTAAACATAAATAAAGCTTTTAAACACTAAAACAAAGTATGTTCACTTTTGTATGAAACAAAAAAACCTTTGAATGCAAATAAGTCTGTTTCCTTTTGTAAACAAGTAGTGCACTGTAATTAAACTGCTATAGACTTACCATAGAACTGTAGCAATAAAAAAAAAGAAAAAAAAACAAAAACCTCATGTGAAGTGCAATTTATACATTCAAGTATGTTCAATGTAGTATGAAACATGGTAAATTATAGATATATTCAGTGGCGTGCCGTGAGGTTTCAGCACAATACGCAACATTAAGTCAATACTAAAAAAGGCTACTCTGGGCAAGTGATTCCATACAAATGAATTTAACTTGCCTTGTTTGTTTACCAAGCGCTTCTGCTGTGATTCTCCTGCCACTTTTCAAGACCGCTAGGTACAACTTTCCTGGTGGGGTGGACCTGCCGGCAAGCTGACAGCTGGAGCTTACAGGGGGGCGGGGCCGAGCAGCTCATGGTAGCTTGCGTGCGCATGAATTAAAACAACTCAAAAATAATAACTGTTTTTTCTCGGTTACATAATTTTTGGAATCGTTTAGTGTAATAATCAAAACTGTAATTGAATGTCGATTAATTGCACTGCCCTATATGAATTATTTATCTTTACTTTAGACAACGTGTAATGTTTCTTTCATGTAGCCCAGGGGTTGGCAGCCTTTACAGCCTAAAGAGCCATTTTTGTCTCAAAAAAAGAAAGAAATCTGACTAAATCTGACTCTGGCTAACTACCTAGCTCTGTGCTCTGTATGTTTTCTTCCTGCTGTGTGCTTTGCCCTTTACATCATATAAATATGTATGTGTGTGTGGGTGGGTGGGTAGGTAGGTAGATAGGTAGATAGGTAGATAGATAGACAGATAGACAGATAGATAGATAGATAGATAGATAGATAGATAGATAGATAGATAGATAGATAGATAGATAGATAGATAGATAGATAGATAGATAGATAGATAGATAGGTGGCGGCTGCTCATCTTTCAGACAGGGGAAGCTCATTCTCAGCTTACATCAAAAAAAATGTCAAGTTATTTAAACATAACTTCGTCCCTCCGTTCCTTTTTAAGAAAATGCTCAGTGACCTTCGTACCAACTAAACAAGAAAACGTTGAAATTATGTTAAATTGAAACAAGGAAGTACGATAAGTGTGTTTTATTTACAGTGCCAGAAATGAACAAGTGTTTTTGTAGTGGCTTCTCTGATTTCACAGCAGAATGTGTGACGGTATTAAACTGAACTGTGTCAGTGAAGGAGGAGGTCTGAAAACAGCTGTCAATCAAACAGGATTCAGCCTTTGGACCCATCCTCCAATCAGCATGTGGAAGCTCAATGGTCCGAGCTCCGCCCACAGCTCCATTCACCCCCAGAGACGCCGAGCGTCCGGGGACAGGACAACATGGTGTCATTTATCCAATTAGCGTCCAGTTTAGAGTCAGTTTAAAGCAGTTCCACTCAGTCCCATTGAAGTGCATGGACGCTGAGCGTCTACGGACAAATGCACTGAGCAGAGATGGAGGAGAAAACACAGACACGGGAATGGAGGAGAAGTGAACAACATCCAGTCCACTGATTTGGGATAAAACTGATTCTGAACCAACTGGTCTGAGAGATGAACGTGTTCCAACACATTTGGAGTCAATGAAATGAAAACAACTGAACAGATTTAACCATTTAATTTTTGTAATTTTAGGGGAAGATGAGCTTCCCTTGCAGTCTGTGAGAAATCGCCACTGAGATCTATATCGATTAGATAGAGAGATAGAGAGATAGAGAGATAGAGAGATAGATAGATAGATAGATAGATAGATAGATAGATAGATAGATAGATAGATAGATAGATAGATAGATATTTTTAATTACTTTCCATGTACTATTACATCTGAGAGATTGACAAGAACTCTGCCAACAGGGCGAGTAAAATCAATATTATATAGAAAAACAGACGTGTGTTCACAATCTGCTCCCACTTCAGATGTCTTCATTTCAAGTGTCACATTAGAAGGACCTGATTCCATTAATAAGTTATGTTCAACTGAAACCTGGCTGTATCTGCTTTAATCCGTTAGCGCGTTGTCAAAGAGATGACAGGCCGAACAATAAGACGAGAAGCTGCGCGGTGCATCCACATCCGATGTGATGAGTATCTGAAGGAGCAGGTTCACCCACTGAAAGCGCCCCCCCCCAGTCAACTTGGAAAAGGAGTGCAAATAGTTCACATCAGCCTCTCTGGAAAGCTGTCTCTCACACTCACTTCATCACACAAAGGGGTGGGGGGGGGTGGGGGTGGGGGGGTTGACAGTCATCCATGCAGTCTTTGTAATAAACAGGAGAAGAGGAAGGTGAGGCCACACACAGAACAATCACAGATGTCTTCATAAATCCCTCCTCTCCTCTCCTCTCCACACCAGCCCCTTTGTCCACCTCCCTTCACCCCCACCCCTTCACCCCCCACCCCCCACCCCCCCATCTCTCCTCTCTGTATTCAGCTGGCTTTGATTCAGATCTTTGCCTTTTCTGTCTGTTCTTGAAGTCATTCTCGCCATATCTGATCTCCTCCTCGCACTTTGTATGCATCTTATCTGTCTGCTTTGTGACTTTCAAACACAAATATCATCGAACACACACTGTCATAATGACACTATTGTACTGAGTAGACCACGTCCAATGACAAACGGACAATGACAACACAGGGCTGAGTCTGGATACAGCTGTGGAGGACGCATTAGAACTGCAATTTTAACCCTTCACTATAAAAAAAAAAAAAATCTGTAATTTAACAGAATTTTCACTGTTTATTTTACAGATTTTTCCTGTATTTTTAAGATACAGGAAAATATCAATGAAATGACAAAAACAGACTGTGATTTTACATGTCAAATGTAAAATAACATGAAAAAACTGTAACTGTGAATAACCATAAAATTTCCATTTTTCAAAAGAAATTTTTCTTTTTTCACAGAAAAACACAGTTAAAATACATTTGCAAATGTATCATAATTTCACAAATATTTCTTTTCTATTTATGAGATTAAACTGTTAATTTAAAGTTTAATACTGTAAAAAAAAATAATAAAATGAGATAAAATTACTGACAATTGACCATAAAAGAAGTATTTGTTCTGCAAGTTTAACCAGACTTGTTTGTTCACTGACAAATATCTTGTGTAATTACAGGAGGTTTCACAACAAAAATGTTGAATAAATGTATTTTTGTGAATGTATAACATGTATAAGCACTGATAAACTGTCCAAATACAGTTTTTATCAGTGGATTGGACAACTGAGTCTTATTGAAAATTATTTGTATATATATTTATCGGTCATTTGATTGTTTTAATACATGTAAATATTCTTTAATAAACATTAAAAGTCAAAAAAATATGCAAAATCTCATGTAAAGTTAGGGCAAAAAAATGTATTTTAATTATGGAAAATTACCGTATTTTTATGAGATGGTTATTTTCCATTATTTAACGGAATCTTTTCGGCACCCCTGCTGCCGGAATAATACAGTTTTTTTACAGGGTTTTTTTTTGCAGCGCAGAGAGCATTCCTGAGAAACAACTTGCTTGACATTTACTGAGTAACTCTCCCTCTCTCTTTGGTTTGTGGTCGTCTGTTGAATAACCTTGTGCCTCATGGAGAGTTGAGTGAAAGCAAACCCACTCGGAGAGCAGGTAGAGGTGTGGGGTGAGCACTTAAAACACGGCAGAAGGAAAACTTTGAAAGGTTCTTTTTGTGATTGTGTATAGGCTCAGCTGTGTTTGTGTAAAGGAAAACAAATGGTGCTGTCTATAGCGTCATGTAGATGAAGCAGTCTGACCTATCGGAAGACCGGACAGAGGCGGACCCGGTTTATGAGCTGACGGACGCCATCGATCTGAACTCATTTGCTGGACCGTTTGTACTGGGTGAACTCAGACACACACACCTTTAGCTAACATCTGTTATCCACCCAGGCCAGTTTTAAAACTGAAGCTGACATTCATATCATCAGTATAAGTACGAGGGCCGTTCAATAAGTTCATGGCCTCACCCAGAACAGAACAACACAGACTGATAATTTATATTTTATTTTTCAACATAATCTCCATTTACAGCAATGCACTTGGTCCATCGATGTTCAAGCATCACTATCCCATCACGAAAGAATGAAACATCCTGTATTATAACAACCAGTATTTCTGGGTGAGGCCATGAACTTTTGAACAGCCCTCGTAGATTAACTGGGTTTTTTGTCTCATCCCATCTACAGTTGTGGATTCCTATTGTTGATGCTCAGACTTCTTCCATATTATATTTTGCCACGTTTCCACTACGTGGTACTGGCTCGACTCGACCTTTTTGCGTTTCCATTACGAACAAGTGTTCAGAGAACGCAAACCTCCGCCAAGCACCTGAACGGTGTGCATGTGTGGATCGACTATTTCTGTTTAAATTCAACAGTTTCCAGGTTGTTCCATACAGCAGAAAAAGTTGAAGCTTGGTCCCAGTCATGTGTCTGTCCAATTAGATACAATTTCAATCAATATTGGTGAGTTCTAATTTTAAATGTGTGGTAAATGGGATTTTCAATGTTCTATGTAAATGTCCACATAGTCCACATTCCACAGTGGATGTGGACAATTTAGTTCCAGATACAAGAGATTGTTCTAAGCTACAGGTGGATCCAATTGGAGGCTAATCAGAGTTGTTTAGAATTTTTGATTAATTTTGGAAAATTGCTCAATGATGACAGATAGGAAAATTGTAGATGCTGTGACCTTGAACTTTGGCCTACTTGGTCCAAAATTTACTGGGTTGGTCCCAGGGCCTAGGCCTATCTGTGGGGAAGATTTGGGAAAGATGGGTGGAAGAGTTTTCCCCTGAAGTTGCAAACAAACAAACAAACAAACAAACACACACACAAAGCAAAGTGATCACAATACCTCCTGGTGGAGGTAAAAAGGACCTGGAATCTGGTACCCGGTACTAGTTTTTTGGTATCACCTCCACTGAGGTTCCAGGACTGGGGACCAGATACTAAAAGGTGACGTGTAAACACTGCAGACCACTGATCGGTCAGAGTCGTCTCTGTGACCCACCCTTTTACAAAAAACAGATGCAGAAGTTCACAGTAAATCTGTCAGTAGGTGAATCCACATGATGACAGTCTGTAAAGTTACACCATGGTCGGTCAGAGGAGATTCAGTCTTTGGTGGCCAACGTAAAAATTCAGCATGAGTTTGACGAGACAACACGCAACGAGCGAGTTTATCAGCAACTCTGAGCAGACGACACGGAAGTAACGTCCTGCATCACTATGACGACCAGGTACTGTAAAGCCGGTAGTATCCTGTGATGGAAACAGTCTGGAATAGGACCTGGTACCAGAGTCGAGTCGAATGGTGGAAATGCGGCATTTGTCATTTGATCTTGACAAAATCATGAATGCCAAATCTGCAATTAGATTTTTGTCTTAGATCTTAAGTCACGTGATCATGGGGAAAGAAAACCTGATTTTCCAGTCTTGCACCAATACTTTTTGTTGTGTATTCATAATCTGAAGACAAAATGCCCGAAATAGGTCAAACTTACTTAGAGATATGAACTTCAAGCCCAGCGAAGAATAAACCTGAGTATCAGAGCCATGGGCTTCAATCAGAACGTTTACAACACATTCCAGACACACATTAGTTGAGACGGTTTAAGGACCAACAGTAACCTGGTTGAAGTACCCTTCACTTCTAGTTTCTGTTTCAGAAATAACACTTACATCTGTATGGCCAGATGCAAAAATTCAGATGCAAAAAATAATTAATTACACAAGATATTTGTCAATGAACAAACACGTCTTGTTTAACTTACAGAACAAATACTTCTTTTACAGTTAAGTGTCAGTAATTTTATCTTGTTTTTTTTTTTTTTACAGTATTAAACTTTAAATGAACAGTTTAATCTCAAATAGAAAATAAATATTTGTGAAATTAATACATTTGCAAATGTATTTTAACTGTATTTTTCTGTGAAAAAAGAAAAAATTTCTTTTAAAAAATGGTAATTTTTGGGTTATTCACAGTTACAGTTTTTTCATGTTATTTTACATTTGACATGTAAAATCACAGTCTATTTTTGTCATTTCATTGGTATTTTTCTGTATCTTAAAAATACAGGAAAAATCTGTAAAATAAACAGTGAAAGTTCTGTTCTGTCTTACTTTAATATGTGTGTTTTTATATTTTGGGGTTTTATGTGTTGTTTTCTTACTTGCTGTTTTTAATCACCTTTTACATGTATCTTTTATAATGTTTTAAATGTGTTTCTTTTTCCCTTGTCGTTGTACTTCAATGTCCTGTGTGAAGCACCTTGAAATGCCTTGCTGCTGAAATGTGCGATACAAATATACTTGCCTTGCCTTAAATTACAGATTTTTTTTACAGTGTGGGTGTTTTTTTTTTTGTTTTTTTTTTCAGTGCTTTTGAAAGGCCCAATGTGAACCTCCACCCGTCTCTGTTTCACTCAGTCCATCCCATCTTCTCTGACAGCAGGGTCTACCTGCTGGCCTCGGCTGTACCAGAGAGAGAGGAAGCCCTTGGAGCTGTGAAAGCATGTCTTTAGAGACGTGATTTGTGTTCGCCTCGGGTTGAGCTGTTAGCATCCATGACAAAATGCCAGCTGTCAGATGCATGAAAGCAAACGGGCAAATGATAAGGAAGAAACGGTGTATTTTCCCCCCTTTGGTCTGAAAGTATGATTGACAACTATTAGGTCTGAAGGAAAAAAAAATGTACAAATATCTTTTGTAAAATGAAAGAGCCAATAAAAGTGATTTTTACTGAGTGGTAGCTGAGCTGCTGGCGGCCTTCAAAGGGTTGTTGAGCACTCGCACACGTCTGTCTACAAATACCCTCTTCCTAAACTGTACTTCTGCTGAATCAACTATTGATCTGTACCGTGTTACTTTCACTGTGCAAGTAAAGGGGTTTTATCAAGACTGAATATGTACCACTTAACCCTTTCATGCATGAATTATGAAAACCTTAATCAAGATTTTTTTCCTGAGTTTTTTTATTCCTCTTTAGGCATGAAAAAAAAAAAAAAAGCAACAAGAAAAGTACTTGGAGAGCACAGACCTCCGCCAAGGCAGATCAGTGGTCTTAGGTGGTTTTGGCTGGTCTTATCTGGTCTTAGCTGATCTTGGCTGGTCTTATCTGGTCTTGGCTGGTCTTATCTGGTTGTATCTGGTCTTGGCTGGTCTTATCCGGTCTTGGCTGGTCTTAGCTGATTTTATCTGGTAAATGTAGCTGCTCGAACCGTTTTTCTAAGATCTCCTCCCCCACCTTTAATGGCTTATCTGATTTTGTCAGGTCTTGGGTGGTCTTAGCTGGTCTTGGCTGGTCTTAGCTGACTTTATATGGTAAATGTAGCTGCTTGAACCGTTTTTCCAAGATCTCCTCCCTCACCTTTAATGGCTTTTTTCCCCCAGTTCTGTTCCAACTTTTGAACTCATAAATATAACAGATCCAGGGACCAGAGACTGAAATGATTTAAGTCGGTCCGACAGATGTAGACCAAAAAATATGATGGAAACAGACCTCAAATACATTTACCAGTACAATACCGAGGCCTGTTAGCCAAACTTATGTGCATTAGCTAATGTTACCACTAATATGATATTGGATTATACTGTCTGTCAGTTGATGGTCTTATTAGGCCAGTGCTAATCAGTGTATTTTATCATTATGTGTGGATTATGTTACTGCTATTACTGCCTGTGTTTAACATCAGTATTAGTGGATTGCAGTGTGTGTTTTCAGTATGTTAACATAAGTTTAGCAAATTACACCCCTCGGTCTTCCCCTGCTTTATCCACAAATCCATTTGTTTGCACTTGTTTCACCAAAAAAAATAAGATCGTAATGACTAGACGCCAAAGTTAAGGCTTTGAAACACCAGTCCACCAACCAGTGGCTGACATCCCAGAGGCTTTGGAGCCCAGATGTCGGATCCTTTGCGCCGTTTCAAAGCACTTTGACTGCTTTTGTTCACCAGTAGAGGGCGATGCACTCCTTCATCCACATTCATGAGGCCTCACTAATGTCTGCCAAAGAAGGTCAGCTGCAAAAATGCATATGACAACTAGGGATGTCCGATCTGATCTACAATATTGATTGGAATTTAATATAATTTGACATACACATGACTGGTACCAAGCTTCAACTCGTTCCGCTACATTTTTCTTCCGTTACACTCTGTTGACTTTTATTTTTTATGCACCATTTTCAAAAAATCATAAAAAAAATGCAATTCATGAAATTTGTTTTGCACATCCATAGTTTAAAAAGAAATAGTTGATCCACACATGCACAGCATTCGGGGTGGTTGGCGGAGGTTTGCGTTCTCTGAACACTTGTTTAGAAGATCGGATTGGATTTAGTCATGAGATCAGGCTGATCTGGGGGAGGGGGCAAATGTCCTGCCCCCTTAAATTAAAGTTTCTGAAGTTAGGGGAAAGCTACACAACAGTGGGAGGCTTAGATGAACTAGTAAAGCGTCTATAAGTTTCACTTTCACTCTGTGCTTGTACTCATTATGAGGTCCAGTTGTGATGCGTGAGTCAGGGTTTTTCTTTTGTGGAATTATTTGACCCACCCCAACCCACGAGGAACAAAAGAGGTCCTGACATAATACGTGACCATGCAGACATACACTGTGTTTACAGAAAGAAATATGCTTTTCCTCTCCTCCTCCTCCTGGGACACAGAATTGTCCATTTCAGTGATGTAAAGGTTGGATAAATGTGACCCGCACATTCAGACTGAAGTCACATTGGAAAATATCAGATCTATATCAGATTTAGGACCGCATATGAAAGTGGTCTGGGTCAGATTTAGGACCGCATGTGAAAGTGGTCTGGGTCAGATTTAGGACCGCATGTGAAAGTGGTCTGGGTCAGATTTAGGACCACATATGAAAGTGGTCTGGGTTGGATTCAAGACCACATATGAAAGTGGTCTGGGTCAGATTAGTGCTGTTCAAAGTGTCTTTAACAGATCAGATCCAGGTCACATATGGACAAAAAAATCAGATTTGGGCCACATTTACCTCCAGTCTGAATGCAGCCTAATAGTTTCTTCCTATGGCCTGTTTGGATTGGTTTAAACAAACTGTGCTTATAGAACCAGCTGACTCCAAAAGCCTAACAGGAATATGATAATACACACACACATACACATATATATATTATTATACACACACATACACGACACTCTGTCCAAGTCATAAACCTGTGAATTTCATAAACGCTCCAATCGGGAAGAATTTGGCCGGTGCTGTGCTGTTTCTCGTTAACAGTAAATAGCGTCACTGGGTCCTGGAGGTGAAATTACACTATATCATGGCTGAGAGCTCATTAAAAATGGATATGAGTGGTTGACTAACAGTAGCTCCCAGGCTGGAAAGTGTCAACGGGCCCGCCGCTTTCCTTCCATGTTGTAAAAAATTCAAGCTGATGTGACACAGCGGGCACGTTGGTGCCAGACATGCACGCTGATTTATGCCTCTCATTTCCAGTAGGGGACATTTTAAGTGAAAGCAGAGGGAATTTGCCAATTTTACAGCCAGGCACTGCAGAGGAAAAAGTACAACAGTTGTATACTTGGAGAGGTTCTCAGCCTTGTTGGGGGGGGGGGGGGGGGGGGGGGCAAAGACGTCTGAATGGAGCATCTGTCAAGAACATGCTCACAAATTACCTGTTGGCAACCACCGACTACCATCCAACCAAGGCTGACTGCAGCACAAACAAAACAGGCAATAGAAAAGACCATTTATGTTCTCACCATCTGAATGAGATGTGGCATAATACACAGAGCTACAGAAGACACAAAGATGAAATTTAATAAACATATAAGGAAGTGTTGGTAGTTGACTAGAACAACATGGTTCTTATGGTTTAGACATCTTTACAACAAAAGAGGATGTTTTCCCTGCATACCTAGAGTGCATACCTATGTGTAGGGAACTCTGAACTAAACTGATTGGGTCATCAGAGGAAACAGCATTATAAAAAAACAAAACAACAACAACATTAGACATAGGGCTGGATCTACTAAAGGTTTGCGTGTATTAAAACGTGTGCAAACTCATTGCACATGCAAAAAAATGTCCAAACTGATTTACTAACAGTCCAGGGTTCTCGCTAGCGTCATTGAACATCAGGGCCCCCGACGCTGTCCCTGGGGGGCCCCGACGCTGTCTTTCAACCAGTGTATCGGTGTTTTTTTGTGTGTATTCTGCCCCTGCTTGTGTGTACAGCTCTAGCTCGGCAGATAGATAACAGGTTTACCAGGAAAAGCCGGACGCCGAAAACTTCTCTCCAAAGATTTTACTCGAGACTTCACTGTAAAAGTGCAACATACATACTAAACACGCCTCAGTTATGTTCTTTGTTACAGCTCATTAACATAGCATTATACATTCAAATGAATGAGAAAAGACCACTAGCTCAATGCTAACATAAATGGGAAAATCCATAGACATGCTAATGATTAGCATCTTCAGAGCGACTTAAGATTTACAACGTCTCTTAATCTAACAACAAAAGTTTACATCACAGACAGGTTTTACTATTCATTAGCACAACAACTGAACATAAAATACTCACGGGCAAATGTTCTTTCTGGCCATACAAACAGAATAAGAGAAACGTGTCTGCTACTTCCTTCCCATGTCTGAACTGGCTACGGTAACACCCAAAGGACAAAACACACGCCAGTGACACTTATTCCACCACCAGACGGCCCCCTTTACTGCTTTAACAACAGAACATCACTGTGTGTGTGTGTGTGTGTGTGTTTGTGTGATCATCCAGCGTAATGAGAACGAGATTTGAATTTGAATAAATCTATTCCTTTGTTTTGGCTCAAAGCGCTGCAGACAGGAAATGACAACAATAGAAGCCACACCCCTTTGTGCGCCTTGGTATTGTCTGACCCCACCCACCAACATCACTTGCCTTACGCTCATTGGCTGACAATGAGACTTCAATCAATTTATCTGATTTGAAGACCGATCACCCGTGGAAAATTAGATCTAAAATTTAGCCTGTGTGTGTGTGTAGTGTGTGTGCCGCTCCGATTATCCCTAATTTCGTGTGAGTGAATATTTTTCTACGATCATGTCTGCATTGAAGCGCAGGAGCAACGCCAAACGCAAAGGTAATATCGAATCGTTTTTTGGCTTCATTCCTCAACATTTGCCCCTCAAAATGCAGGAAATAGTGTTTCAGAGAGTTATACATTTCAAAATTTTCCAGGGGAGGATGCCCCTGGACCCCCCTACAAAACTCAAGTGGCACGCGCTGTACATGGTGCCCCTACACTGTGAAAAAATCCTAGTGAGAACCCTGCAGTCTAAGGGTTGCGTCTTTCAAAGGTGCAAAATAACACGTCAGCATCCAGTTAGTACATTTGACACAATGAATATGAAATATGGGGCGCTTACACACAGTTGTGTATGTGGTGGGAGGAGAAAATGTAAATGTATCAATTTAACACACACAAACAGATTTATCAAACCCGAAAGCAATTTTGCTGATAGAAACTGCGTCTATATTTAACATGTCTCTAAAGAAGGAGTAAACGGTTTGGATGGAAGTGGTTAGGAGACATGGAAATGATGAAATGAGATGCAGAGAATGAGAACAAAAAAAAGAAAAATGGTTGCCATACTCTTGCCATACTAGTGGGTAGGGGGCACCTCATCAGGATGGTGCTGCTTACCCCTCATTTAGGGAAAGCCCTGCTAATGAATAACTTGATAGAATGTTCCACAATGTGCCACTAGAACCTCATGTGACTGAAATATTCAAGATGGCTGCTCCTCACATCAACTGTAATGAAAGCTGTAATGTATACATACTGTTAATTAGCACTATTGTCTTATTGGTGCCTCGCTGAAGCAGTCGTGCACATGATTTCCATCTGTGGATATGCAGATCTGCTACATTCTACATTCTGCACAAATATCTAAGAGGGGTGAACCTGACCAGAACTAGCACTTCTGTGTTTTCATCTTCTTCCACTGCTGGGGTCAGCAACCTTTACAGCCTAAAGAGCCATTTTTGTCTCGAAACAAAAGAAAGAAATCTGACCTGAGCCATAAAAAAAATGTAAACCCATCTACATTTTACCATGAGGTGGCTGCTCTGCTGTAGCCTGTTCGGGATTAGTTTGCTTTTTAACTTTGTATTTCCATTACAATAATGCAATGTCTGGTGCATTTATGAAATTATACAACTACAAGAAAGAAACATTCAAGATTTATTCAGTTTTTTCATGATGGACACTATTTCCAGAACATAATTAAGTAGTGCAATGGAGAAAAAGCACAACTTTCATGTATAGTGGCTTACTTACAAACTACGACCAAATGTAAATTGAACATCTTGTATTGAATTTGGGAAGAAAATAATCCATTTTGGTTTTTATGCTGTCAAAAAAATGATTTTATTCCATGTGAAGCCTTGGCATTTTTGCAGATGGACAAAGTTAGAATAGATTTAGGCCGATAACAATGTTAAAAAGTAATGACTCATTCAGTTCATTTCAAAATGTTCTTTATGTTTTTTTGGCCGAAGGAGCCATAGACAGATGCTAAAGAGCCATATGTGGCCCTGGAGCCACAGGCTGCAGATCCCAGTTCTACTGGAATGTGGATCCTCATTCCCAGCACAGTTTTATTCAAATATTAGTTTAATGGGTTTTTTGTTTTGTTTTGTTTTTTTTTTAATCTTTTATTATTCAAGATCTGATCAGGCCTATTTACTGGGATGAAAACTTTTGAGTCCATATCACTTCAGTTTAAATTTGAGCTTGTAAATTTGAAAGTCTAACACTTTGCTAGCGATTTAGCATGCTAATTAGCATGCTAATTAGCATACAGCTCATTACTCACCGGGAAATCGGTTGTTTCCAGCTCTAAACCCTGCTACGCCGTTCTAACTCCAAGTTGCAGCCCGTCACCCGTCTCTTCTACATCCATGTCCATCTAATCTGTCAGTTGTCTCACTTCTGACTTAGTTTGTGTCAGTTCAGTTCTAACGCTTTCCTCTTCGGCATCTACACAGAACGAATGTAGGACGTTTCGGACTGCACTTTTTGCAGTCCCTAACCCTAACCCTCGAAAGGCCGAAACGTCCTAGGCCGAAACGTCCGTCCACATAGAACATGCTCCGGTCGCAGGGGTGCACAGAGATCGGTACGGAGGTAAGATGCCCACTCCTATCAGTTTTTGCACACCGAAAACAGTGCGTCACAACTGCCACCTGAATTAAAGCACATAAACACAGGCTTCAGACACTAATGAATTATTCCAACCTGCTTCAAGTTTATCCCGACTGGTTTTAGTGAGAGTACAAGGTTAACTTTAGGGTTTTTCACCATGTGTAACACTTTTGCTAGCGATTTAGCATGCTAATTAGCATATCGCTCATTACTCACCGGGAAATCAGTTGTTTCCAGCTCTAAACACTTCTTCGCCGTCCTAACTCCAAGTTGCAGCTCGTCACCCGTCTCTTCTACATCTGTGTCCATCTTATCAGTCAGTTTTCTGACTTCTGACTTAGTTTTTATCACTTCAGTTCTTCTTTTTTCCTCGTCAGCATCTGCACAGAACACGCTCCGGTCGCAGGGGGTGCACAGAGATCTTACAGAGGTAAGATGCCCCACTCCTTTTTTTTTTTTTTTTTTTTTCTTCCAGATTGGACATTCTTTATAGCTTATTATGACAGCAGTTTACTGGTCTGGTCCGTTTGAGATCAAATTAGACTGTGTGTGGCCCCTGAACTAAAAGGATTTTGACACCATTAATTGTCAATATATTCAGTGTAATTTCTGGGCCACAGGTTGTTTTTTTTTTTTTTGTTTTTTTTTGTTTTTTTAATTTAAACAATGAACAGCTGAAGAGTAAATATACATACTAGTATACATCAAAACAAAGGACAGAAAATTTCGCAATTCTCAAAATATTTTACATTTCAATTATATAGAATCACATGTAAGTAAAAACATATTTAAAAAAAAAAAAAAAAAAAAGAATGCTCGAGGTATAAATAGAAATTATACAAATTAAATAAGATTATACATTTGACATAGTTATTCGGTTTTATTTGCTTTAGAATTTATGATGTTCCTCAAATTGCCTAAATAACTGGAAAAAAGGGCTTTAAAAACAATAATGTTTGGACGTTGGTGTGCAAATTTGGTGCAATGAATGTGAAATTTGGCAAAAATAATCAAAAGGTTGGTAATATATATTTCTTCTGGATTTATTTTATCAATCCAGAAAAAAGATATATTATATTATATTATATTATATTATATTATATTATATTATATTATATTATATTATTAATATTATATATATTTTCCCAATTATTTAGATGCCCACTCCTATCAGTTTTTGCACACCAAAAACAGCGCATCACAACTGCCACCTGAATTAAAGGGACAATAACACACATTTAAATTTGAATCAATATATCATATCTAAAAATAATGAAAAAATAACTGTAACACCTCAAAATGTAATTGCATATTTTGAACATGACATTTGTAATTTAGGATTTGTTGTAAATTTCATCACTTTATTTGGAAAATTTCATATACACAAAAATAAATACACCAAAAACACACCCAAATTTTAAAATCTTTCAAATGGAATTTGAAAAATATATTAAATCTTTAGAATTTATCTTTAACAAAAAAAAGCTCTAGCACCCTGGCAATTTATAAACAACTCTTTAAAATAAACTGAACTCTCTGATGCATTTATTTATTTTTGTTAGATATGTTTTTTGGGTTTTTTTTTATACTATTGTTTGTCTATTCTGCTTTGTGTCTTTAAATCTATGTATTATTTTCTTAATTTATTTGTTCAAAAGCTTTTTCTTTTTGATATCTTGATGTTTGTTCAAAATTTGTATGTCTTGTATACCCAAATATTTTCAATAACGTTGAGAAAAATAACTAACTAACTAACTAACTAACTAACTAACTAACTAACTAACTAACTAAATAAATAAATAAATAAATAAATAAATAACAGTAACACATATACAGTTTGGGATTTCACTTAAGATTAGGAGAGGATGTTTTTATGTCTTCTTTTTCATAAAAAAAAATTATAAATTTAAATAAAATAAAAAAAACATTTAGAAAACAAACACATAGTACACAGCTACATTTTCAGAGCAGATTAGAAATAACCTGGGGTTTAACTAACGTGTGCCATTCTTCATGTATGTATTGGTGGAACAGAAGCAGGATGGATCAGCACCATACTCCAGATTGAACCTGTACAAATAAAACATGTGATATGGAGGAGAGAATCTGGGAAGAAAAACTGGGGAATCCAAAAGAAGAGAAGATTTGTTTTTCAGGTAAATTCAGTTCAAATAGAACTTGTCCATTTGTGACATGAAAATATAGCATTAATTGTGATGAAATTGTTCATTTTTGAGCTGAAAACATAGTTCATATGAGCATCAACATGTTGAACAGAACTGAAATCCTGTCCATTTGAACAACTGTCATTTACCAACACAAAGTTCCTTTGGGGGTTCACTTAGATTGATTTCTTATGCACGAAGACAGAAATAAGACCTCTGAGAAAATTTTAGCCGAAAAAAGTTCTCTTCAAAAGTACTTGAGGACTGCAACACTTCTGTGTCCTCCATCTTGGTTTTTCTTGTTAATGGTGTTCACAGCCTTGCAGAGCTGTCATCCGTGGCTGCAGAGTCTTGTTATAAGCGCACACCTTCCTCTGACAACTCCTCAGTAGGTAACAGGCTGCTATTTGTCATATGTTGCATCTCATTGAACTCAGCTGTACGAGCCTCTGCCTGCTGATGTCTACAGGGATGATGATGTACAGGTGGCACACACACACGCACACACACACACACACACACACACACACACACACACACACTGTGATCAGTGAGTGAAAAGAATAAAAAAGAATAAATGTTGGACAGATGTTCTCATTCTTGGCGAGGAGCCTGCCCTCATTAATCACACTTTATCAGCCACGATCTGAACGGAGAGAGAGAGGCAGAAAATGGAAGGATGGAGGACAAAAATGCACAGAGGAGAAGGAGGTGGAGGAGGAAGAGGAGGAGGAGGAGAAAGAGGAGGAGAAAGAGGAGGAGAAAGAGGAGGAGCAGTTTTTCTGCACTGTAAAAAAAAAAATCTGTAATTTAACAGAATTTTCACTGTTTATTTGACAGATTTTTTCTGTATTTTTCAGATACAGGAAAATATCAATGAAATGACACAAACAGACTGTGATTTTACATGTCAAATGGAAAATAACAGGAAAAAACTGGAACTGTGAAGAACCATAAAATTTCCATTTTTTAAAAGAAATTTTTCTTTTTTCACAGAAAAATACAATTAAAATACATTTGCAAATGTATCGTAATTTCACAAATATTTCTTTTCTATTTATGAAATTAAACTGTTAATTTAAAGTTTAATACTGTAAAAATAATAATAATAATAATCATGATAAAATGAGATAAAATTACTGACAATTAACCATAAAAGAAGTATTTGTCCTGTCAATTGAACCAGACTTGTTTGTTAATTGACAAATGTCTTGTGTAATTACAGGAGGTTTCACAACAAAAATGTTGAATAAATGTATTTTTGTGAATGTATAACATCTATAAGCACTGATAAACTGTCCAAATACAGTTTTTATCAGTGGATTGGACAACTGAGTCTCACTGAAAATTATTTATATATATATTAATAGGTAATTTGATTGTTTTAATACATGTGAACATTCTTTATTAAACATTAAAAAGTGAAAAAATATGCAAAATCTCATGTAAAGTTAGGGCAAAAAAAAAATTTTAATTATGGAAAATTACCGTATTTTTATGAGATGGTTATTTTCCATTATTTAATCGTATTTTTTCAGCACCCCCGCTGCTGGAATAATACCTTTTTTTTTTTTTTTTTACAGTGTATGCTCTGTGCAGCCCCTGACCTCCTGCCACCTCTGTGAATTGAATAAAGAGGCAGCAGCAGCCCAAGGGCATGGTGTTAAATAATGCCTAGGCACAACTGAGTACATTAAGATTTAGCATAAATAAGGAACAGCAGAGCGGCGGACGGCCTTTGTGCTGCCATCTCATTAACCCTGTCAGAGAGAGAGATGGACAACTCCAAAGGGAGATGTCAAAGCAAAAAAACAGACACCCACACAAAGTTGAAGGACATGAGCGACTCACAGGGAAGACCTTGAGATTCAACTCACATTTGAAAAAGTTTCTGAATGGAGGATTATGATGTAACATATTGATTTGTACATGTTGTTTTACTGTTGTGAGGAACAAACAAGCGTCTAAAATGGTGAAACAGACCACCAGTCAGTGCTGTATTCCAGCGTATATGGAGTATACCGACTTATGTTTCAGTCATTCCATGCGTTTCCATGACAACTTTTATTCCTGGTTTATTCTGATTAAACGTTGGATCCTATTTCAGATGTCCATGTAAACACCTTATTCCAGTTGAAAAAGAAAAGTTCAGGTTAAATTTAAACCTGATTAAAGTCAGTGGTTTAATCCTCTTTTAACTGCGCTCTAAATTCTTCCTGGACATGTAAAGCCTTTATTCCGTTTGGACTTTATTCCTTCCATTCTGCACATGCTCAGTGTCTTGTCCTGTGGCGATGACGCACACATTCTGCGCTGATGGAAGAATCTGCACTGCAGTCTAGTCTTCCCAAAGCGTTCCAGTGGAATATTCTGATGGGATCTACCAGCCTGGAAAACCCTGAAGGAACAGTTCAACCCTGGCTTTGGATTCATTCTGTTAGGGCTGATGGTACGTGAACTGAACCCAGATGCAAGACCCTCAGACAGGAATACAGTTAAAGGGTATTTATTAAATACAATCAGAGTAATTGGTTCACACAGGAAAGTAATGGATGAATCTTCAGCGGGACTGTGTTGGGGAATCGTCTCGGCTTCAGATTCCAAGTGAACCACTTTGCAGCCCAGGTCTGCAGCACGCGAGGGGAACCCGACTAGGAAAAAGCAAAGGATAGTCAGGGGGCAGACCAGGTCATACACGGGCAGACAATCAGACAGGCAAACGTACATTGGGATAGGCAGGCTCACGTACCGATAGTCCAGGCAGGGGTCGAAACCAGGATTAAGCACAGAGGCGGATGAACAGACAGGGGTCAGGCGAATTCTCAGGTGTGATGAACAAACCAGGTCGAAGACAGACGAGCAGGCAGACGAGGGACAGGCAGAGGCGGTGGTCGAAGGGCAAAACGGGTCACAACAGACAGGCAAACAGGCAGGATCCAAAAACGCTGGTAAGTTAACACACCAAAAGGAGGAAAACGAACTGGCAACAAACAGGGGAAAACACAGGGTTTAAATACACAAGAGGGCGGGAAGACAATTGGACACAGGTAGAGACAATCAGGGAGGAGGCAGGTAATCAGAGCAGGTGGACACAATCAGGGAAGGGAAGTAAAGACACCAGACATGACACATGAGGGAAACTTAACAAAATAAAACAGGAAGTGACACACAAGACAGACAAACGAGTAAAAGTCCGGGGACTGATATGACACATTCATTTGTCCTGAACTAATGAGTTCCACAAGTGGGACAAACAGTTTGAACTGCAGCCCTAATGTTAGCTTAGCTTAGCCTAGCTTAGCAGAATGGCTTCATTCCTCTGCTCAGACGTAGCCAGGCTTTCAGAGGTGATTTGTAGTATTTTAGGAGTGATTTTGGTCAATTCAGTTCTCCCTAATCATTCCTTTAGTCCGCTGGGGTCAGTATGATCACAAACTGAGGCTCAGATCATGGTCATGTGACTTACTGCAGGAAGAAAATCTGGGAAATAAAAACTAATGCAAAGCTAAAACGCTAAAGCAAAGCTAATTTAGCGCACGCATCCCTTGAACAAAAAGATTTTCCAACTTCCGTCAACACAACAGTCCACAGATTGTATGAGTGCAGTAAGTCGCAGATCTAAAGAAATAATTAGAGAGAATTGGATTTCACAAAATTACTGTCAAAAGACGACAAATCACCTTTAAAAAACTGGCTACGTGTCACCATGGGAATTATAGTGACGGACCTGTCACTGCTGGATGTGGGTGGAGACCTCGTTTTTGACGCGCTTCCAACAATTAATGTCCAGACAGAATCCTTCGGTGAGCTTTTCACTTTTATTGAACGTTCTTAGATGATCACATCAGTGTCTCATGAAGATTAAAATACAAACATGACTACTAAATGATGCTGACTTCTAACTGACAGCGGTAAAAACCGTATGATCTCTCCGTCCCTTCCCAGTGACCTAGTTATCTACCCCTTAAATAGATTTCCGTTCACCCCCCCAACTCAAACCGGAAATCCACAATTAACTAGACATAAAACAAACAAACAAACAAACAAACATAAAGAATGGCTCCTACAGAAATGCAGTGACTATGCTAAGCTAAGCTAATAGAAGGGCTAAGCTAGGCTAACAGAAGGGCTAAGCTAAGCTAACAGAAGGGCTGTGAGAACGTCAGCACTGCAGCACAAACCCTTCTGCTCACTGATCTACCTCATTAATACCTCATGTAAACCTTTACTCAGGTTTAACATTTCCATGGAAACAGAAGAGAAAATACTTTCGTTCCAAATTAATTTCTTCTGGAAAAATAAATGGGATTTAAAAAACATCATGGAACCGTACCCAGTGTCTGTAAACGATCGCTCCCACTGCTTTAAGAACCTGAAAATACAATCAGTCTGACAACAGCTCTGCCCCATGTTTGATTCAACGCTGTTCTTCAGTTCAGACAGTACTGAAGCCAGCGCTGTCACTCATCTCCCTCTTTCTGACACTCAGTGGGCGGAACCGCCGTGACTTCCGCTAGCGGTGACGTCACGTGCAGACGCTCTCTTCATGCTTTTATTTTGAAGTGGCCGTTTTATTCTGAAGCCCGTTTGTGCACTTCCTTTTCCTTTCTTCGCTTTTGCCACTCCACATGTTTCCAGACTTAAAGCAGTCACTAAACCATGTAAGGTGAGTTCATAGTGATGTGAAATGAATGCGTACATGTTACTGACCACTTCTGACAGTGTTGTTTAGCTCCTGGTGTGTATTTGCCCTCCTTAAAATGTCCGTTTTTACTCGTTAGCATCATCGCCATTTAGCATAGTTTAAGCTAACTGAGTTGTTGTTTGGCCGTTAGCCTTCAGATCACTGTCATTCTACATGTGCATGATATATATGAAGGGTTATGTAGCACTCATGAATATAGGGCATTTATACTGATATGAATGGATTTTATTTCCTCCTACATCTACAAACTATCCTTTCAAACAATGTGAATGACATGAACAAAGTGAAAAAACAAGTGTAATTTTACCAATATTCTGCCTCAGTTTATCATTTACACGTGTACATTATAACGTACAGATTACAGTGGATCTACAAACACACAAAACATTTAATAACAGGCAGAAAATTGTTAAAATTGTACTTACTTCTCTTAAAACATTTCAGGTTGTTCATATTTGTTCAGGTTCTTCACATTTTTTTGCGATATTATACTTTGTTTTAGTGTAAATACATGAAAATATTTACATTTACAAACAGAAACATTTGTAATTGTCATTATTTATGTTATGTTATTATGATCGTATTTGACTGGTCCTGTCCACTGGAGGTTCAATTGGTCTGAATGTGGAACCTGAACTAAAAGGATTGTTAATATCTTCGTGTCATTTTTGCATTTCACAAATTCATCCCAAGGGCCAGATTTGGGCTCCGGGACGCATGTTTGACACCTGTGCTGTAAAGTATTTCCTTTGATATAATATTTATATTTGAAAAAGAAGATTTTGAAAAGAAGTTTGATAATATCAGATGTTTCACCCGGATATTTTGCACCGACAAAACACATTTATGGTGTGAGGATCGATCCGCTCACTGAGTTTTATTCTCTGCATCCATGTGTGGATTAGGGATGTAATCATATGAAAATTTCATATCACGGTTATTGTGACCAAAATTATCACAGTTATCATTATTATCACGGTATTGTTGAAACTGTGCTCAAAATGTTCAAAAAGTACTAATGCAGACACTGAAATAATTTAACCAAGTTGTATTTAAAAACAAAAATAATAAAATACAGTAATTATCACAATGTCCCTTCTGTGTCAGAAACATTCAAATATTAACCCTTAGTGATCTGAGCCTATTTTGTCCGTTTTTCAGTCCTTTTGATTTTGCCTTTATATACTATATAAACAAATGTTTACTATACCCATGTTTGGGATCTGTTTTTTCAGCACAACTTCATCTATATCATCTATTATTTTTTCACTTTAACCTACAATAAAAACACAAAAGAACGAAAAACACACACAAAAAAATATAAAATCTGATTTGAAAAATGTATGTAATTTATTGCATAAATAACACAAACATGCTTCACGAACCTTTTCAAAGACTTTAAAAGTGAAAATTGGTTTCAAATATTTGGTATATAAAATTAAAATTGTAATAAATTAAAACTATACTCAAATATTTGACATAAAAGCAGATCTTTACATAGGGTTTTTTCCCCTAAAAGTGCGGTAATCAAACATGGTTATCATGAGAATTAGAATTTAAACGGTAATACTAACCGTCTGCAATTTTACCGCCGTTTATCGTTATACCTGTAATCGTTACATCCCTACTCTGAAGTGTTTATTCGCTGTATTAGATTTACAACAGTACACAAAGATAAATTAGTCCTTTATTTCTTGTCATGTGTTTTCAGAAACTGCTCTGTACCCAGAATGCATCGCTGTATCCATACAGTTCTTCAGTAAACATTATAAACTCCACTGATATCTCACCTGATTCCTGACCGAAGCCCTGCAGTGGTCAATTAGGCAAAAAAATCAGCATCAGAGGTCAAAATCCTCAACACACATGCAGCAGGACTACAACCAACAATCATCTGCATATGCGTCTGATGCTCTGTTTATACTTGCGATCATATTTAAACACTGCAGCTATTTAATATGTTCATGATATACTCTGGCCTTGATGTGTGTTCATGTGTGTCTCCAGATCCTAGTTGAAGCAAATATATATTCTTTGCTTCATTAAAATTTACTCATGCTGGCTTACAATCACATTGATTTTCTCTGTTGACAGATCTTGCCTGGTTTTATTTTGCATAATGCTTCCAAATAAGTCCATCATTAACTCAGTGCAGTTTCCATTTGAATGTCTAATGTCAGTGGATGATGCTGTAGTGCAGTGGAACAGAGGCACTTCTACATGTCTGATGTGTTTTATTACCGTACTTTCCAGACTATAAGCCGCACTCACCCCGTCTCCAACATCTCACCATCGCTTCATTGATGCCAGGCTTACGTGCAGCAGCTCTATTTCCTTCTTCGTCAGCCGGATCGATCGTTAGCCCAGAAAACATAAATTAGCCGCATCATTTTAGAGTTGCGGGTTCACAGCGTGTGGAAAAAAGTAGCAGCTTATAGACTGGAAATTACAGTACATATATGAACAGACATGTGTGTGTTTACTGTGTGTCCTGGTTAAACTGACAGGTGTTTGATTGGGTTACATACATGTGGAGAACACACTGACCTCCCACAGGTGTCATTCAGTAGCATGTACGATACATGACACATGTTATAGGTCATGTAGACAGATCATTAGGAATATTCCCAAGTATAGAAATGTAATACATGTACATTTATAGAATTTCCATGAATAAAATATTTGTATATATTTGTACTATGGCTAAAATGTGCTTAGAGGTCTTATTTATGTCTTTATGCATAAGAAATCAGTCTCAGTGAATCCAAAGGAACTTTGTGTTGGTAAATGACAGTTGTTCAAATGGACAGGATTTCAGTTCTGTTCAACATGTTGATGCTCATATGAACTATGTTTTCAGCTCAAAAATGTCCAATTTCATCACAATTAATGCTATATTTTCATGTCACAAATGGCCAAGTTCTATTTGAACTGAATTGAACTGAAAACAAATCTTCTCTTCTTTTGGATTCCCCAGTTTTTCTTCCCAGATTCTCTCCTCCATATCAGATGTTTTATTTGTACAGGTTCAATCTGGAGTATGGTGCTGATCCATCCTGCTTCTGTTCCACCAATACATACATGAAGAATGGCACACAGCACTGTTTACATCAACACTTTTACAATAAGAAGCATTTTTATACAGAAAGAACAATTCTATATTGTTCTTTCCTCTTTAGTCTGATGCTAAACTATCCAATAAATAATAGTGCTCCTAGTTTTTGCACAGGGATCATTAGTGTAAACGCTGACATGGCTGCAGAGCATCAGTATGATGGGATCCACAACAACCATGTCACATCCGTCCACTGACACATTTAGTGTTTTTGTGTCAGCTGGGATTGTTTTAGATCCACAATACCAACATTTATGAAGAAGAGCACAATTATCAGTAGTAAGTCTAGAAGTTTATTCCTAATAAAGTACAGGTACTGACCAGAGCATCATGGGTAATGTCATGTCCGTCCACCAGCAAAAGTTTTCACATACACGTGCTATTCCAAATCCAATATTTATGAAAATAGAGCTTCCACTGTCAAAGAATATCAGTAGTCTGTGCACAAATGGATTAGCATTATTTCCACACACTTCTATGACTGTAGGACAACTGTTTTGGACACAAATGGACACTCATTTGACCCCCGAAGGACATTTTAGCTGATATATTTGTACATACTTATATACACTGGTGGGGGTGTTTTTTGGTTTAGTTATTTTATTGGAGCAGGAGTGAGATGGGCTAGCAGTTATACACGTGGGGGTGTGGTCCATAACTAATGTAACTAACGCTGGTGTGAAACCAGTTGATTGTTCCAGTCGTTGTAGAAGGATGTGATGGTTGACAGTGTCAAAAGCTGAACATCTTGTTTCTTCTCCTTGCCTCTACTTCTCTTGTGTTTTTAGCCTTGGTCAGCAGGAGGTAGTTGAGTTCCCCCAGGACTTCATGATTCTCTCTCTTAGGTCAACTGCCCTTGTGTCTTTGGGGTTTGGTACCCAACCTCAATATTTGGGGGGTGATGATGAACCCACCCCCAACCTGACCTGTCATCCTGGCTCCTCCCCCTTGCCGTAGCATCTTTGTCCCATGGATGAGGTACAACGCTGAACCTCATCAATCTGTAGCTGAGATAGAAACAGCTCTTCCAGTGTTCGAATATCTGCAATAAGAAGTTGCTTAGTCTGTCTGTCTGTCCGTCCATATTTTATTTTATTTAACCTTTATTTACCCAGGCAAGCAATTAAGAATAGATTATTTACAAATGCAGCCTGATCAAAGAGTAATGACTCCTTGAGGGGTAGGGGTATACATATAGATATAGATATAGATATATATATATATATATATAGATAGATAGATAGATAGATAGATAGATAGATAGATAGATAGATAGATAGATAGATATAAGGGATGTAACGATTACCGGTATAACAATAAACCGTGGTAAAATTCCCGACGGTTAGTATTACTGTTTAAATTCTAATTATCATGATAACTGTTTGATTACCGCACTTTCAACACAAACTTAATCTGGAAAATGGTCAGACAATGGCTATAAGGTTCCGTCTTTAATGCATATTAGTATGTTTGATGTTTACATGTTAATATTTGAATGTTTCTGCCAACAAAAAGTACATTGTGCCTATTATTTAATTTGGGTTTTTTATTTGTTTGTTTGTTTGGTTTTTTCCAAAATACAACTTGGTTATATCATTTCAGGTTGTGTAGTAGTACTTTTTGAACATTTTGAGCACATTTCAACAATACCATGATAATAATGATGACTGAAATAATTTTGGTCACAATAACCGTGATATGAAATTTTCATATCATTACATCCCTAGTATGTATGTGTGTGTGTGTGTATATATATATATATATATATATATATATATATATATATATATATATATATATATATATATATACACATATGCATACAGTGAGTAAACTTCCATGCAAAGAACTTGGATTGAATTTTTTGGTCTAAATCCTTACTTTTCCTCCTAAGTTTAGAGGATAAGTACAAATGGAGTTAGCTAACATCTGCAGATCTGCTCCAGACTTCAACACATACTTAATGCAGCCTCTCAAAGACTAGCAAATGTTAAAACTGCATTTATTGAATGTGAATGAAAACATACACTAGTTTATATTGTCATTTTTATGGTTAGTTTGTTCAAATTGGTCGTATATTTGGAGGGAAAGTCCTCATCTATCCAACACTGGTCTGTTTCATTCTAGTTCCGTCCAAATCTATTGAACCTCTTGATAATGGCGATGCTGTGTTGGCTCTGTTTTCTGTTCTGTTTTTCTTAACTACGAGGCTGGAAAAGCACTTAATGCAGCTTTAACTGTTGACAGTCTCTGCTGAGGAGCAATTACATGTGGTAATTTTAAGCAGGGCACAAAATTACTAATGCAAGGTTTATTTGTTTTATTTGTGAACTAAACAGAATCAGTTCAGGTTTGTTTCCTACAATTATTCTAATTCAAGTGTTATTTTGTAACCACTGAGGTGATGCTTTTGGATTGTACGAGGCCGTTTGGGACATCAGCTACATTCTGTCTGTCTGTGTGTGTTAACAACCTGACGTTCGTTATGTTAATAGTGATGTGGATTTTCAGGCCGGACTTCCAGACCCAGTCTAGGTCCAGCTGGAGGCTAAACCTGGTCCTGCCTAAGCCTCAGTTCTTTATTCTCTAAGTCTGTTCTTCTGAAACTTCCTAAGTATTCAAATCTTCTTCTGAGGAAAACGCAGACTTAAATGAGCCTTTGGAGTCCAGTGGAGTTGAGTCCAGTTCAGTCCAGAGAGCTTTATCCTTCAATATGGAGTCCAAAGCCCCAGCAGTTCTGCAGAACTAATGAGTTTGGACCAACAGAACAGAACATACCCTTTTATAAGGCAAGATGTAGGTGTGTATGGGGCGCATATGGCCAAGGAACATAAGCCCCCCCCCCCACGTTTGTTCAAAAAAGGTAGAGAAACTCTGAAATATGGTATGAATCATATGTTGCTGTATCTAATGGAGTCTAAAGTCCTGTTCATTACTTTTTTTAAAAATGCCCTTAGCCCCCCCCCCCCCTTGACATTCCTGTGTAAACATTCTGTTTTGTTCTGTATTGTTTGGTAATCCTCTGTATTGTTCTGTTTTGTTCTGTAATGTTCTGTATTCAGGGTTCTCACTAGGATTTTTTCACAGCGTAGGGGCACCATGTATGTACATGGTGCGAGTTTTATAGGGGGGTCCAGGGACATCCTACCCCGGAAAAGTTTGAAATTTATAACTCTGTGAAACACTGTTTCCTGCATTTTGAGGGGCAAATTTAGAGGAATGAAGCCAAAAAACGATGCGATATTACTCTTGCGTTTGGCATTGCTCCCGCGCTTCGACGCAGACATGATCATAGAAAAATATTCACTTGCACGAAATTAGGGATAATGGGAGCAGCACTCACACTACACACACACACACACACACACACACACACACACACACACACACACACACAGGCTAAATTTTAGATCTAATTTTTCACGGGTGATCAGTCCGTTTAAATCAGATAAATTGATTGAAGTCTCATTGTCAGCCAATGAGCGTAAGGCAAGTGATGTTGGTGGGCGGGGTCAGACAGTACCAAGGCACATAAAGGGGTGTGGCTTCTATTGTTGTCATTTCCTGTCTACAGCGCTTTGAGCCAAGGCAAAGGAATAGATTTATTCAAGTTCAAATCTCGTTCTCATTACGCTGGACGATCACACACACACACACACACACACACACACACAGTGATGTTCTGTTGTTCAAAGCAGTAAAGGGGGCCCTCTGGTGGTGGAATAAGTGTCACTGGCGTGTGTTTTGTCCTTTGGGTGTTACCGTAGCCAGTTCAGACATGGGAAGGAAGTAGCAGACACGTTTGTGTCATTCTGTTTGTATGGCCAGAAAGAACATTTGCCCGTGAGTATTTTATGTTCAGTTGTTGTGCTAATGAATAGTAAAACCTGTCTGTGATGTAAACTTTTGTTGTTAGATTGAAAGACGTTGTAAATCTTAAGTCGATCTGGAGATGCTTATCGTTAGCATGTCTATGGATTTTCCCATTTGTGTTAGCATAGAGCTAGCGATCTTTTCTCATTCATTTGAATGTATAATGCTATGTTAATGTGCTGTAACAAAGAACAGAACTGAGACATGTTTTGTTTGTATGTTGCAGTTTTACAGTGAAGTCTCGAGTAAAAGCTTTGGAGAGAAGTTTTCGGCGTCCGGCTTTTCTTGGTAAACCTGTTATCTATGTGTTTTGTACTGGTGTAGTGAAATGTTGTGATGGGCTGTGTGGTGTGAGGGGTTGGAATTCTAAAAGCAGTGCTTCTTCCATTCCCTTTTCAAACCATGTGTGTATCAGCTGTCCAGTTGTTGTCTGTTAAGTGTTTAAGTGTGGTAGCAGGTTGGAAATAAACATGTGAAATGAAATGAATCAACATCATCATCTTACAGCTGCTCTGATGAACTCATATATAGTCCTGTGTCTTGGCCTGGTATCGCAGCCGTTCAAAAATAGCACTGATATACAGTTGAAGAGAAAAGAAAAGGAAACAAGAAAAGCACTTGGAGAGCGCAGACCTCCGCCAAAACAGACCCCCCCCCCAAATCACCACCAAAATTACTAATTTCTTCCTTGTGCCAGTATCAACATTTCCTGAAAATTTCATGAAAATCTGTCCATAACTTTTTGAGTTATCTTACTAACAAACTAACATGCACGCACGCACACAAACACACAAAGCAAAGTGATCACAGTCCCTCCTGGTGGAGGTAATAAGAAAAGAAGACACCACAGTGGCAGCACATGCAGTTTTGATTTACTCTTTATTAAATGTATGCATTTTTTCTTCGGCTTGTTGCAGGGGCTGCTTTCTCTGAGGTGCGAGTGCGATTGAAAGCTTCCATTAAAACTACAGATGAAATCCAACACACCGCTGAAACGAGGACGCAGATGAATGAGTCCCAGCAGCAGAGACATAAACGCTGTGTTTGGATTCTGTCAAATAAACGTCCGTAAACCCAAAATGACCGCAATCATGTAAGTCTACGTCCAGATCCGCACAAAGCAGGATCTACTCTCATCAAACTCCGAGCAGCTGAACAGATCAGTGAAAGTGCTCAGCCTAAACTGCCATCTGCCTGTCTCTTATTGATCTGAGGATATTAAATAGAGTTTCATATTTATTTAAGCACACACACCACATGGGGAGATGGTTTCACCCAACCACAGCCTCTGGGCCTAAAAAAAATGGAGCGAGCACTGAAGCAGCAAAACCTGCAGGTTCTTGAGTTTTCACATGAGGCTGGATCCGAGAGTCGATCCCACAGACCCCGATGGCAAAATGTCCAACTTTACAGAGGAAATAAAAAAAGCCTAATGCCTGAAACACCAAAGGTTTTTAAAATATAATATTATTTATGGATTTTCAACAGCAGAACATGGATGCATCATACAGTGTGTGCATTTTTACTGTCCTTAACATAAGTCCCCACCCCCATCTTAGATAGAAACATGGGCATGTTAAAAAAAAAAAAAAAGTGTGTGTGTATGTGTGTGTGTGTGTGTGTGTATATATATATATATATATATATATATATATATATATATATATATATATATATATATATACACATACACACACACACACACACAGGGTGGGGAAGCAAAATGTACACTGAACATTTAGTTGTTTTTTCTCAGCAGACACTACGTCAGTTGTTTTGAACCCAAACATATACTGATGTCATAATCATACCTAACACTATTATCCATACCTTTTCACAAACTTTTGCCCATATGAGTAATCAGGAAAGCAAACGTCAAAGAGTGTGTGATTTGCTGAATGCACTCGTCACACCAAAGGAGATTTCAAAAATAGTTGGAGTGTCCATAAAGACTGTTTATAATGGAAAGAAGAGAATGACTATGAGCAAAACTATTACCAGAAAGTCTGGAAGATACTATTAAAGAAGAATGGGAGAAGTTGTCACCCCAACATTTGAGGAACACTTGCACAAGTTTCAGGAAGCGTGTGAAGGCAGTTATTGAGAAAGAAGGAGGACACATAGAATAAAAACATCTTCTATTATGGACATTTTCTTGTGGCAAATAAATTCTCATGACTTTCAATAAACTAATTGGTCATACACTGTCTTTCAATCCCTGCCTCAAAATATTGTAAATTTTGCTTCCCCACCCTGTATATTGATTCTGTAATGGTCCACATACCAAACCGAACTGTTTCAGTTCACACCTGTTGGGTTCGGTCCACAGCTGAACCCAAACGGCACAATATGTTGAGAAAAAGAAAAAGGAACGAAAGACGTCATTCGATGCGGAACTTTAAATCTGCCCAAGTTCCACACAGACATTTTGAAGGAGTGCACACTGACCTGAAAGGTTCATTTTGTTGTCCTTGTTTCTCTTCAGTTTGTTTAAACAGAATACCAGTTTACCCTCTTGTTAATGTTGCACTTCAAGTGGAATTTTTTTTGTTGCTCTTTTTCTACAGAATGTGAACTGACAGAACTGGGATTAGATTTGTGTTGTTTGTTCAAAACTACCTTTCAGGGAAAAGTGCATTACTAAGATTTAAAATACATTTAGTCATATTTTATTTATTTTATTTTCTGTTTGATTTATAGCTGAAGAATTATATTATTCCTGTTTTTCTATATTCTGTTGTCTCCAAAAATTGGGGGTAAAGTGTTTAAAAATTCATAATAAATACATTAAAAACATTTTGAGGGGTTTTCTTTCTTCTCGTACTGAAATGAAAAAAAACAAAACAAAAACGAACCGTGGCTTTGAAAAACAAAAACATACCAAACAGGAGGCACATAGCATTCACACAAATTCTAAATGTGAAAACATAGCAAAAGTAAAATTAATTAATAAATAAAATAAATACCGACTTTAACCTTTAGAATCTGTTTAATTCGTTTTTTGTGTCTTCTAAGGCTGTGTGTTTATTTCCTGTATTTTCTTGTTGCATCTGAAGAAAAGAAACTGAGAAATAATCATGCATGTTCATTTAAACTCTGCAAAAACAACTAATGTAAAGGACGAACCAAACTTTTGCACAGTCCTGTATATAAAAGTCTCCTGTTGAAGTGTTCGGTGTGGACGGAGTAGACCTATCAGCGACGGTGGGGTTTGAGGAGGAGGTGACTACCTGCTGAGTTGGCCTTTAACAGCTTCTATTGACTGAATAAAACTCAGAGTAAGATCCACAAAAGGATTATACGGTGTCTGTGGTGCAAATGAGACAAATATGTCACATTCAATTCACAAAGCATTTGTAACGGGTGGAATTTACCCCAAACAGGCGTGGAGCGTCACAGTGCGGCTCTGCCATTTACATTCATTTAGATTTGATCATATTCATACGTTTGATCCAAAATCTACTGACCTTTTTACTTTAACTTACAAAGACTGGTGCTAACTGTTACAGTTCTGCTGTTTGGAATCTTCCATCCATGACCTCAGACATGTGTTTGCAGCAAGGTTCTAATAGTTTTGGATTTTTCATTTTAGTTTAGTTTTATTTAGTTTAGACTTTTTTTTTTCTCTGATTCAGTTCATTTTCATTAGTTTTTAGAGCAGGTTTGATCGTGCAAAAATTCCACAGTCAAGGCTGTCGAATTTATTTTAGTTGCAGTTCCACATACAGACCAGTATGATCTACAGTCAAATAATAACAGCAGAAGAACCGACAAAAAAGAATGACTGCAGATTTTCTACTGGGTTTGATGTGAAAAAAAAAAAAAATCTTACACTATGCCTATAAATGATGACAACTTCAAATTTTTGTCTTTGTTTTAGTGCAAAAAATAACATTAAATTATAAAAATATTTGCATTTCCGAACTCTCCTGAAACAATAAAATGTGAATAACCTAAACAAACATGCCCAACCTGAAATGTCTGTATTAAATTCAGTCCAGTTTGAACTCTTTTCTTCCTGTTCCTCAGTGTTTAGTGTCTGTAGATCTGATCCAGAATGCACATGGACAAATGAGAAGTGGAGGAAGAAGATTGTTAAAATTGCACTGATTTTTCTGAAGAAATTTCAGTTTTTTCAGGTTATTCACATCTTTTTTGTTTGAAGAGTTTATAAAACTAAGTATTTTCATAATTTAATGGGTTTTATTGCACTAAAACACAGACAAAAATTGTCAGTTGTCATTATTTCTCGGTTATTCTGTTCTTATTTCACTGGTTGGGTCCACTGCAGATCAAATCAGCCTGAATGTGGAACCTGAAAGAACAGGAGTTTGAGAACCCTGGTTTAAAGCATGGGTCTCAAACTCATTTTAGTCCAGGGCAAGGTTCTAATAGTTTTGGATTTTTCATTATAGTTTAGTTTTATTTAGTTCAGGTTTTTTTTTTTCTCTAATTCAGTTCGTTTTAATTGGTTTTTAGAGCAGGTTTGATAGTTTTTATTAGTTTTCATTTTTTTCTAAATGTTTAGTTTTAGTTTAGTTGTAGTTCAGTCGTCTCTTTTCTCTTCTTCTCTGTGGTCGTATTCAAATCAATCCCAGACAGGACTCTGCTGCTTTAGTCTCCATGTTTCCAGGTAGAGTGGGGACCAGAAGACGACTGGAAACCACAAGTGAACACAAGTGACGGAGCAAAAACTGTCGTATGGTGACAAGCAAAGAAAATTGCTCGAGCGAAATAAATCGCTTTCGTATCAGTCCGACATTGACAAAGACGAAAATGAAGGGAATTTCATCCATAATTTTTATCCGTTTTAGTTAGTTTTGTAAACACACAATACAGTTTCAGTTAGTTTACCTTTTTTTTTCTTTTAATTATAGTTTTTATATATTTCAGTTAATGAAAATGTTTTTACAATTCTAGTTTTGGTCATTTCATTAGTTTTCATTAACGATTATAACCTTGGTGTGCAGATCCACTTGCATTGGTTCCTCTGTGTTCTGCTCTACTCTGTCCTTGAGTCCATCAGACACACACAGTTGTCGTTCTACCACTAAACAGGTCGATGATAAAAAGCAGAGGAAGTGGATGGAGCTGATTTATGGATTTGTCTGATAAAGAATGAGGCTTTTATGAGGAGTTTCACATCTTCACAAACTCCTTTTATCTGTGCCGTCCAGTTTAGAGAAGATCACTAATGATTTATGTTGATACACACCTGAACAGGAAGTGAACTGTGACGATGGAAAATGGCATTAATCACTGTAGACCAGGGGTGTCAAACATGCGTCCCCCCCAAAGGTTCCAATCTGACCCTTGGGATGAATTTACAAAGTGTATAAATTCCACAGGCTGTGGAACTCATTTTAGTGTGGGTTCCACATCCAGACCAATCTGATCTACAGTCAAATAATAACAGCAGAAGAACCCACACAGAAGAAGGACTGCAGATTTACTACTGGGTTTGATGGAAAAAAAATAACATTACATTATGTCTATAAATAATGACAACTTCAAATGTTTGTCTTTGTTTTAGTGCAAAAAATAACATTAAATCATGAAAATATTTGCATTTCCAAACTCTCCTGTAACAGTAAAATGTGACTAACCTGAACAAATGTGTCCAACCTGAAATGTCTGTATTAAATTCAGTCCAGTTTGAACTCTTTTCTTCCTGTTCCTCAGTGTTTAGTGTCTTTGGAGATCTGATCCAGAATGCACATGGACTAATGAGAAGTGGAGGAAGAAGACTGAGAAAATTACACTGATTTATCTGAAGAAATTTCAGTTTTTTCAGGTTATTCACATCTTTTTTTTTTTTTTTTTTTTGAATAGTTTATAAAAGTAAGTATTTTCTTAAATTAATTAAATTAACTAAAATCCAATCTGATCGACAATACAATAATAGTAGCATAATAATTTACAGAGTAGAATGACTCCAGATTTTCTTCTTGCTTTGATGTGAGAAAAATAATATTACATTATGCCTATAAATAATGACAACTTCAAATTTTTGTTTTTGTTTTGATGCAAAAAAATAACATTAAATTATGAAAAAAATCTTGAATTAAGCAAAAAAAAAATCTTGAATTAAGCCAAAAAAAATCTTCAATTAAGTAAAAAAAAATGTTGAATTAAGCCAAAAAAAAATCTTCAACTGAGTAAAAAAATCTCAAATTTAGCAAAAAATCTAGAATTAACAACTTCAAATTTTTGTCTAAAGAAAATTCAGCCCAGTTTGAACTCTTTTCCTCCTGTTCCTCAGTGTTTAGTGTCTTTGTAGATCTGATCCAGAATGCACATGGACTAATGAGAAGTGGAGGAAGAAGACTGAGAAAATTACACTGATTTTTCTGAAGAAATTTCTCTGGTACTGACCCTGTACTGGACTCTGGTACTGGCCCCGTTTGTGACCCTTTGTGGTTCCGTTTTATTATTTGGTAAAACATTTTTTGTGTTTATTTGTGTTTAATATATCAACATGCTTACAAAGCGGGTCACTACAACTACAGCACTTACTCAGATTACTGATCACTGGCTACAGGAGACTGATAATAAGAACTTGGTTGGTGCAGTACTCTTAGACCTAAGTGCAGCCTTTGATGTTCTAGATCATAATATTCTGTCTGAAAAGGTAGGTTGTTATGGATTCAAACCATGTGCTGTTAAATGGATTGAACGCTATCTCAGTAATGGAGAGTATACAGTCTACTTTAATGGTAGCTACTCAGAGGTTGAAAACATGAGTTGTGGGGTGCCCCAGGGTAGTTGTTTAGGACCTCTTTTGTTTTCAGTTTTCACAAATGATTTTCCTCTGGGAGCCAAACATGCAACCATGGCAATATATGCAGATGACACAACATTATGTGTATCGGCAGAAAATGTAGGCCAACTTAATACCGTCTTAAATAAGGAGTTAGATTTAGTTACACAATGGATTACAGATAATAAATTACTTATTAATGCAGGCAAAACAAAATGTATGGTTGTTGGTTCAAAATATTTTCTTAAGATATCACCAACGTTGCGCTTCACTGTGGGAGAAAATGTGATTCAACAAGTAGATGAAGCTCATTTATTGGGTGTAATTGTGGATGGCACATTGTCGTGGAATGGTCAAATAAATAATATATTGCAAAAAATGGGTCGGAGTATAGGAATAATTAGACACTGTAAGAAATTTATTCCTCAATGGTTGACCAAGCTCTTAGTTCAGTCATTAGTATTATCTCATATGGATTATGCCTCAGTTGTTTGGTCAAATACTAATGAAAATAATTTACACAAATTGCAAGTCGCACAGAATAAAGTGGCACGAACTGTTTTGGGTTGAACAAACAGAACTAATAGAACCACAATACACAACAGTTTGACATGGTTAACTGTAAAATCTAGATGGAAATATTCTTTATTATCATTTATTCATAACATTATCGCAACGCAAACTCCAGAAATTATTCACAGAAAACTGTCATTTTTTGCTGATCAACATAATTATTGCACAAGACAAATGACTAAAACACAGTGTGCTCTGCCTTTAGGCAGAACACATCAGTTACAGAGAACTGTTTTTTATGGGGCCATGGTTGAATGGAATGGATTGCCAGGGTTTTTGTTGTCGGAAAATAATAGAAAATGTTTTCAAAAGAAATTAAAACTTTTTTTGTTTACACAACAGGCATGAAATGGAATGAGTATTGATAATATTGAAAGATGTTTCATGATTTGTATCAGAAACCTATTGTTTGGTGTAGGAGTACAAATGTATAGTACTTATTTTGTTTGTCTCATTTGTATCAGACAGTTATTATTTAGTGAAGGAGTATGAATGTATAGTACTTATTTTGTTAGTTTATTTATTTTAATTGCATTGGGCTGTTGTATATGTGCTGTTTGTGTGTGTGTGTGTGTGTGTGTGTGTGTGTGTGTGTGTGTGTGTGTGTGTGAATGGTGTAAGATTAATGTAAAAATTTAAAATTGTAATGTAGAGGAGACCCCAGGAAGAATAGCAACTGAATCATCAGTTGCTGATGGGGATCTGAATAAATGAAATGAAAATTTGTGTGTGTAAAGTTCACACAACTCTTCGGCATTATGGCTAACGTCAGAGTCTGGTTTGTTTTCCCCCTCGTTTCTAACCGGGTGGGACGTCTGTGGGCGTTCCCGTTGTTGTCGACTGTACTTCTTTTTTTAGATGTGTATCCTCAGAAGGTGTGAACCTTCCTTCAGTCACTGACTCATGTAAAATGAAACCCTCCATATGTGCCGTGGTTTTGTCCTCCACTGGACAAACATATCACACCCCTGGCTCGTTGGTCTTTGTGCCACAGAAACATGACAGAAACATCCCAACTCAGTTCAATAATCTGTAGAAATTGGTTTCTGGATAATTTCAGGGTGTGAAATAGCCCACATAGTAGGACTCCATCTTCTTTTTATATCTTCAACACCTACTTTAATTAGTTGTTCACACTTTTTTCTTACAGATTCAAAAGGCAGCGAACCGAGTCGTCACGTTCTTTCTTCTCGCAGACGTTCGACGCGGCGGCTTCTAGCTGCAGGATGTCGGTAAGCCTGAATACTTGACATGAAGTCAAAGTCAGCGGACGGTGAGACTAATGGCTGACTTTGTTGCATTTGCTGAAACTTTGCCATTTACCTCCAGACCACAGACGAAGCGCCGGTCTTTTTTTTTTTTTTTCCTTTTTCGTCTACTCTTCTGAGCGGCTCTCTCTTTTTCGATGATGCCACTTCTTCATTGCCGTCGTCTCCGCTCGTTCGGCCTTTTCTGCTCTCTCTCTCCCCCTCTGAAGCTAACATCACCATATTTCTGCTTTCTTTCAAGATGCGGCAGTCAGATCAATGAAAAGCCTCTTAGCTGAGCTGCACTCTCAACATCTGCTATCGAACCAGCACTTTTAGGCCTAACCTAAAGTGCAAGACATTTTTTCTCTTTGTGTTTTTTTTCTGATCATGGTTATGTGTGTGTGTGTGTGTGTGTTGCTGCACATCATTGGCCTCGATCTAATTACCGTGTAGTAAGGGGTGTAAGCGAGGAATCAGATGGGATGGCTTTTCATTTCAGACATACTGGCTTTCAACAATACAACTTCCAAGGGCACGGCTGTAATCAGTGTTGGGCAAATTACTTTTAAACTAATTACCTATGGTTACTAGTTACTTTCTCAAAAAAGTAACTGAATTAGTAACAGAATTACTCATTCATAAATGTAATTAGTTACCAGGGAAAGTAATTATTGCGTTACTTTTTTTGATAAACCTTCAAATATGTAAAAGGAAACTGATTTTTGAGTGTGTTTCACAGGTCAGATTCATAGAGTAGAACAGCAGACAGGTACTGAAGACCAGGACTGTGGTGAGGCTGGGGTCCACCAGGGTCCGGCTGGGGTCCACCAGGGTCCGGCTGGGGTCCACCAGGGTCCGGCTGGGGTCCACCAGGATGTCAAACATGCGGCCTGGGGGCCAAATTCAATAATCAAATTTTTGTCTTTGTTTTAGTGCAAAAAATAGCATTAAATTATGAAAACATTGACATTTCCAAACTCTCCTGTACCAATAGAATGTGAATAACCCGAACAAATGTGCCCAACCTGAAATGTCTGTATTAAATTCAGTCCAGTTTGAACTCTTTTCTTCCTGTTCCTCAGTGTTTAGTGTCTTTGTAGATCTGATCCAGAATGCACATGGACTAATGAGAAGTGGAGGAAGAAGATTGTTAAAATTACACTGATTTTTCTGAAGAAATTTCAGTTTTTTCAGGTTATTCACATCTTTTTTTGTTTGGATAGTTTATAAAACTAAGTATTTTCTTAATTTAATGGGTTTTTTTGCACTAAAACACAGACATAAATTGTCAGTTGTCGTTATTTCTAGGTTCTTCTGTTCTTCTTTTCCTGGTTGGGTCCACTGCAGATGGAACCAGGCTGAATGTGGAACCTGAAGAGTTCGACACCTGTGCTTTATAGTGTCAGGTGTTACGTTCAGGTTCAACAAACTGTCACTGTGGACCTTTAGGGATGGAACTGTGAAGCCTGAGTGGACGTGGCTGAGCCTAATGCATTGTGGGTAGGAAGAAGAAAGCTGAAGCTGCTCCTTTAAAGCCCATCATCCATAAGGCTACAGCCGGGGAACAATGTCCTTATCTGGTTCTCTCAACCTGCCTTCCCATTTAGCCCCTCTGCCAGCCACAAATTTGCATGTCAATCACGGCAGCGGGTGACATTTAAAAAGCCTGTAAAAGGACTGGTAGAAAATCAGAGAAATTAATTGCGAAGCACGTGCGCACACTAGTGTAAAACACACATATACACACACATATACACAATCTGTCCCTATCTTCCTACACACACATTGCTCACCAGGAATTGTAATTACTTTACATTTCTTTGTGTCGGTACAAAATTACCAAAAACGGTTGAAGTAAACGTCTGTGTGTAGAATTAACGCTGTAGTTTATCAAAAGTCTCAAAAACTCTTTTTGAGACGATGAATACTGCGGGTTGTCCCTTTTTTTTTTTTTTTTTTTTTTTTGGCTTCTTTCGCCGTCGTCGTCTGCGTCTTTGAGTCGGTCTGAATAAAACAAGCAGTAGACACCACTTGGCTCTCTCAGATCAATAGAAAACACCAACAGTTATTTGCCTCTGAATGGAGGGAAATCAACATGATATTACACCCGGCCTCTGCGTTTAGATTTATTGTTTTCATTTTGCCCTTATTCACTTTGTGCAATCCCCCCCCCCCCCCCCCGCCCCCCCTCCGTCTGTGCAGTTGAACAGAAACAGAAATAACCCTGCAGACTTTAAACAGCTGAATAAAGAAGTCTCTTCCAATCACACACTTTTTCTACAAATACAGTTTTAAACGACTACTGCGAGCGGCTACAGAGGAGCTGAGGACACGACCACCAAAGGGAGGCAGACTCATGCAGTTCACACCAACATTTACACACACACACATATCTGATGTGCCATCTATTTTTTCTACATTTCTATTGTCTGCAGCAAGGTTATTATCGTTAATGAAAACTAATGAAATGACGAAAACTGGAACTGAAAAAATATTTTCCTTAATTTTCGTGAATTGCGCTTAATCTTCTCAAGAAATGTTACGTTGTTCATGTTATCCAAATTGTTCTAAAGGACAGTTTGTGATGTAAACATTTTAATCATGTAAGAAAAGTTAGGACTTGACATTATTTATATATAATTATGTTATTATTTTACTGGTCCGGCCCATTTCAGAACAAATTTGGCTGAATTTGGCCCCTGGACCAAGGTTATTATCGTTAACGAAAACTAACGAAATGACGAAAACTACAATTGACAAAACATTTTCGTTAACTGAAATAAATAAAAACTATTATTCAAAGAAAAAAACATAACTAACTGAAACTGTATTGTGTGTTTACAAAACTAACTAAAACTTATAAAAATTATGGATAAAATTCCCTTCGTTTTCGTCTTTGTCAATGTCGGATTGATATGAAATGGATTTATTTCGCTCCAGCAGTTTTCTGTGCTGTCACCATACGACACTTTTTGGTCCGTCACTTGTGGTTTCCAGTCGTCTTCTGGTCCCCACTCTACCTGGAAACATGGAGACTAAAGTTGGGAGAAAGCAGCAGAGTCCTGTCTGGGATTTATTTGAATACAACGACAGAGAAGAAGAGAAAAGAGACGACTGAACTACAACTAAACTACAACTAAACTAAAACGAAGCCTTTACAAAAAAATGAAAACTAATAAAAAGTAGCAAACCTGCTCTAAAAACCAATTAAAACGAACTGAATTAGAGAAGAAAAAAGTCTAAACTAAATAAAAATAAACTATAATGAAAAATCCAAAACTATTAGAAGCTTGGTGTGCAGTCTCTCACCTGTAGCTTTCATTTGATGCCCGGCCCAGGTCAGAGCAAAGACTCTCAATGAAAATCTATTTCTTTAGATGTTGCATGGAACAGCACGGAAAACGTCATGACAGAATCCTCTGGTTTTGTCAGATAAGATAGTTTAACCCTTAAAGACCCAAACGTCCAGTGAAAACCAAAATCATTTAGTGATATAAAAAGTGAAATAACCGTTGATCCACTAATCCTATCAATCCATGTCAATTAGGGATGTAAACAATTAATCAACTATCGATTAATTGTCGGCAAGAATTTGCTCGATTAAATTATTAATTGTCATTTTAATTATGGTTGTCTGTGAGTGTGTCAGTTCATACTGTCCTACTGTTGGTGCAGCAGCAGCAGTCGCACTAGAACATGGTCTGAGTCATGGTCACTGACACATGGAGCACCTCTGACCCTCAGTACATTCTGTCATCTAGAATCTGGAGCAGCTGATTGGACGGACGTGACGGACGGACGGACGGACAGATAAGCTGAACACCTCCAGCCTCTGTCCCTGGAGCAGACACATAACAGGCAGAAGCTCATATATAAGCAAATCCAACGCAATAAAAAGAAATCAGCTCATATAGAGCACATAGGACGCACATCAGATGCACCTGAACTCATGAATATAAAATGAATGAAAGTTTCCATCCAACAGTCTAATGGAGGAACGTGGGTGGTGCTGTGATGCAGACTGGAGCTTCTGTCTCTGCTGAAACACTTCAGTTTCAGATGTTTCAGTCCCCAAATGTCAAACCAGCTTTGTCACATCTGATAATGTGAAGACAACACCATCAAACTGTGGTGGAGCAACGTTTGTGGTTTTTTTTTTACAGAATTTGACCAAATCTGCCATCTGATTGTGACTGATCATCGTGTGGCATCCATATTATTATTATTATTATTATTATTATTAATTATTGATTAAATTAATTATTGAGTCTGTCTCTAGTTATAACCGTTTATTTTCTTCCGTTCCCATCCGAGCTGAACCTCACGTAGTCGTCTTAAAAACTGGGAGTGGGTCCAGTTCGTCCCAGGACGGTGTCATCCCACTGCGACCCTGGCCAGAAATTCTGATGTACTGTGGACGGGCTGTTAACAGCTGCCATTGTTCTCAGTACAATGGAAATCGTTCATGTTAACAAGGTATTGATGGCACAATTACAGGCTGCAGAGACGGCCCCTTCCTCTGTTCACCGGTAAAAAGACGACACACACAAAGCATCGCACAACATTCAAGTACGGCTTCGTTTCATAGATGTATTTAGGAGTTTATATCCAACAGTTTCATGAATATACTGAATGTTTTTGGACGGTGTACACCGGTGTAAACATGAGTCGGCAGGTGTTCAGAATAGCATTTAATAGAAGCCTGTCTGTCTGCGGAGGATTGAACTGCTGTGTGCATATCGTACATAGAAGGAGTAAGTACGCTCGGAAAGACTGAGGAATATTAAAGCCCCGCACACACCAACACTGCTAAACGTCAGCGCTGCTCTTAATTATTTATCCTTTATTAATGCTCCTGACATTTTGGGAGGTTGGTGCCAGGCCTCGGACTGTTTTTCATCACTTTAAGGGCGAAGACGAGCAAAAGAAAAGTCCTCACTGCTCGAAAAGTTTTCCAAAACAAGACCAGTGAAACAGGTCAAAGTATACCCCCGTCCAGAATATACCCCTCCAGGCCAGAATATACCCTTCGTTTTGCTTAATTTTTCATGTTATTTATTATTTTGTAGAGTTTTTGTTCATCTTATTTACTATTTACTATATACATCATCAAAAAACCCAGTGTGTCCATCCACTGTCATTGATCCAACTCCATGGGTTTGACTGGGGAATCGATGTTATAGAAGATGATGGTGTTTCCATGGTAACTACGGATGCACTTATTATTTTGTTCATTTTTATTCATTTTACTTGTTATTTTATTTTTTGTGGTTTGTTTTCTTCACGTTGCTTATTATTTTGTTGATTTATAATTAATTTTTATTCATTGTATTGGCTAATTTGGCCATTTTTGCTCATTTTGTTGCTTAATTTAGTTGTTTTTTTTTTTCAACTTAATTTTAGCAAAACTTTTACTTATTTTTCCACATTATTTATTATTTTGTAATTTTTTACTCACTTTTGTCCATTTTATGTATTATTGAATATAAACCAGTGTGTCCATCCACTGTCATTGATCCAACTCCATGGTTTTTTGCTGTTTTTTTTTCTTTAATTTCATTCAGTTTGTGTCTTATTTTGTTCTTGTTGCTTATTATTTCTGTCAATTTTTCATTAGTTTCCATGGGTTTGACTGGTGAATCAATGTTGTAGAAGATGATGGTGTTTCCACGGTAACTACGGAGCCTCTGAACATCCAAATAGGTCATATCTGATGATACTTGTACTTGTACTCATTCTGGAAAAAGTGGTATCGGTGGATCCCTCCAAAGTTGTATTTTGTGTTTGTAATTGTTGTCAAAACTTATTCACTCGTATTCTGATAAAATACACACAGTACATATTTTGCACGACTGAACTCATTCAACAGTTTACACACATTTATTTTTTGCACAACTATAGACTAATTTGCACATATATCTGTTTTATGCACATGAATATTTGGACACTAACTTTCCCCCGTATATAAATGCGTCTGTGGACGTGGACGCTCCCATCATGACTGTGCAGTTCATTCATTCATGTTCACATGTTGAGTTTGTGCTTCACATCTTTGTGCGTGCACGAGTGTGTAAGCGATAACCTTATCCCAGAGGCGAGCATTCAAAAGATGAATATTCGCAATTACAGCGTTCTCATTAGAGCGTCTGACCTTCAAGCCAGCTCCCCTCATATCGATCGTCCTGACCACGGTCGACGCTGGCCTTTCAGCGCAGATAGCTCACCGCCACCACAACAACAACTACAGCACAACAACGCAGCCGTTCAGGTGGACAATAATCATCTAAAGAGCAGCGCCAGGGGCAATAATCTGTCCTGATGGCAGCGACGGTGGGTGGGGGATCAAGACAAAGCAGGAGACAGGAAGAGTGGACGACCGCAGTCAAACAGCATTTAGACGTAACATTTAACCCTTAAAGACCCCAACGTCCAAAACCATCGACTGATCTAAACTGTTTAATACCTGACGATCCATTAATCCTATCAATACATGCCAATAATTGGTGTCAAATACAGTTCTTCATCTTTTCATGGTCATCAGACATGACCACATTTGGACGTTCGGAGGCTCCGTAGTTACCGTGGAAACATCGTCATCTTCTCCAACATTGATTCCCCAGTCAAACCCATGGAGTTGGATCAATGACAGTGGATAAAATGAACAAAAATGAAGAAAAAAAACCAGACAAAATGATAAACAATGTGAAAAAATAAGCAAAAATTTGAGTAAAATAAAGTAAAAAAATAATAAAATGAAACACAAAATGAAGAAAAACTGCTGAAGTAATTAATAAAAGGAATACAACTGAACAATAAATCAACAAAATAAGTAATATTAACAAAATAAACCACAAACTGAACAAAATTGAAGAAAAAAATAAAATAGGCAAAAAAACAAATAAAATATCAAATAAAATGAATAATAAAAATGAACAAAATAAATGCATCCGTAGTTACCATGGAGACACCGTCATATTCTACAACATTGATTCACCAGTCAAACCCATGGAGTTGGATGAATGACAGTGGATGGACACACTGGCTTATATTCAATAATATATAAAATGCACAAAAATGAATAAAAAAATTACAAAATAATACATGTGGAAAAATAAGCCAAAGTTTTGCTAAAATTAAGTAAAAATAGATTAAACTAAGCAACAAAATGAACAAAAACAGCCAAATTAGCTAATACAATGAACAAAAATTAATTATAAATCAACAAAATAATAAGCAACGTGAAGGAAACAAACCACAAAAAATGCAACAAGTAAAATGAATAAAAATGAACCAAGTAAGTGCATCTGTAGTTACCGTGGAAACACCATCATCTTCTCCAACATTGATTCCCCAGTCAAACCCATGGAGTTGGATCAATGACAGTGGATAAAATGAACAAAAATGAAGAAAAAAAACATACAAAATGATAAATAATGTGAAAAAAATAAGCAAAAATCCGAGTAAAAGTAAAAAATAATAAAATGAAACACAAAATGAAGAAAAATTGCCGAAGTAATTAATAAAAGGAATACAACTGAACAATAAATCAACAAAATAAGTAATATTAACAAAATAAACCACAAACTGAACAAAATTTGAAAAGAAAAAATTAAAATAGGCAAAAAAACAAAAAAACAAAAACAAATAAAATATCAAATAAAATGACTAAAAATGAACAAAATAAGTGCATCCGTAGTTACCGTGGAAACACCGTCATCTTCTACAACATCGATTCCCCAGTCAAACCAATGGAGTTGGATCAATGACAGTGGATGGACACACTGGGTTTTTTGATGACAAATATATATATATATATATATATATATATATATATATATATATATATATGTACACAGGGTGGGGAAGCAAAATGTACAATATTTTGAGGCAGGGATTGAAAGACAGTGTATGACCAATTAGTTTATTGAAAGTCATGAGAATTTATTTGCCACAAGAAAATGTCCATAATAGAAAATGTTTTTATTCTATGTGTCCTCCTTCTTTCTCAATAACTGCCTTCACACGCTTCCTGAAACTTGTGCAAGTGTTCCTCAAATATTGGGGTGACAACTTCTCCCATTCTTCTTTAATAGTATCTTCCAGACTTTCTGGTAATAGTTTTGCTCATAGTCATTCTCTTCTTTCCATTAGAAACAGTCTTTATGGACACTCCAACTATTTTTGAAATCTCCTTTGGTGTGACGAGTGCATTCAGCAAATCACACACTCTTTGACGTTTGCTTTCCTGATTACTCATATGGGCAAAAGTTTGTGAAAAGGTATGGATAATAGTGTTAGGTATGATTATGACATCAGTATATGTTTGGGTTCAAAACAACTGACGTAGTGTCTGCTGAGAAAAAACAACTAAATGTTCAGTGTACATTTTGCTTCCCCACCCTGTATATATATATATATATATATATATATATATATATATATATATATATATATATATATATAAAATACTAAATAAAATGAACAAAAAATCTACAAAATAATAAATAACATGAAAAAATAAGCAAAACAATGACTAAAGTGAAAAAATGAGTGAGAAAATGAACAAAAACAGCGAAGATGATCAATAAAATGAACAAAATTAATGAAAAATTGACAGAAATAATACACAACAAGAACAAAATAAGACAAACTGAATGAAATTAAAGAAAAAAAAAAAAACATGGAGTTGGATCAGTGACAGTGGATGAACACACTGTTTATGTTCAGTTAATGAGCGATTTTATTGAAAAAGTCACTTTTTCTTCATTTTTTTCCTGTTTCTGATAAAATAACCTTTGAATTGACTCTGAGTTTTAATGAACATCTACATGATCAGTGAATTAAATATAGAAAAAATACTTGATTTTCACTGAAGAAATGCAAAATGAAGAGGATAATATTACAATAAACGGTGATAAGTCGCTTAAGAAAGGGGTAATAGTGAAAAATTCATTTGCGAACTGCCACAGAAGTAACACTGGGTCTGTAAGGGTTAAAGTCATAACAGGCAGTGACAGTAAAGAGGAAAAAACCGCAACAGCAGCGTCTGTTTTCTGTCTGAAAACATTCAACTGGGTGAAAATGCAACCGTGTGGAACTTTGACTTGATGAAGTGGATGATGATGACGACATCAGAAACAGCGCTGTATATTTCAGGAGTGGAATTGGCAGGTGGTAAAAGTCTGTAATAATTCAACATGTGTCATTTTAAAAGGCTGATTTATTCAGCTGTTCAGACCAGACAGAAATATAGAAGGTTGAGTCAGGCCGGAGCTTTTAGAGAGCGTCGTAGTTTAAACATCAGCTCCTCAAACCTGATGAGGGACGACAGAAGCCCAGGCCCAGGGCATGGGACCACCAGGACCTGCTTTTATAGACTGTTTCCATTACGGAAAAGGACTGGAATCTGGTACCCAGCAAGGTTATTATTGTTAACGAAAAGTAACGAAATGACAAAAACTAGAATTGTAAAAACATTTTCATTAACTGAAATAAATAAAAACTATAATTCAAAGAAAAAAATCATCACTAACTGAAACTGTATTGCGTGTTTATAAAACGAACTAAAACGGATAAAAATTATGGATGAAATTCCCTTCGTTTTCGTCTTTGTCAATGTCGGATTGATACGAAAGTGATTTATTTTGCTCTAGCAATTTAAGCTAGTGGCACCAAGGTTCTAATAGTTTTGGATTTTTCATTTTAGTTTAGTTTTATTTAGTTTGGACTTTTTTTTCCCTCTAATTCAGTTAGTTTTAATTGGTTTTTAGAGCAGGTTTGATCATTTTTATTAGTTTTCTTTTTTTTCTAAATGCTAGTTTTAGTTTAGTTTTAGTTCAGTTGTAGTTCAGTGGTCTCTTTTCTCTTCTTCTCTGTGCTCCTATTCAAATCAATCCCAGACAGGACTCTGCTGCTTTAGTCTCCATGTTTCCAGGTAGAGTGGGGACCAGAAGACGACTGGAAACCACAAGTGAACACAAGTGACGGAGCAAAAAGTGTCGTATGGAGACAGCACAGAAAACTGAGAGAGACAAAGAAATCGCTTTCATATCAATCTGACGTTGATGAAAACGAAGTGAATTTTATTCATAAATTTTTATCCGTTTTAGTTAGTTTTGTAAACACACAATACAGTTTCAGTTAGTTATGTTTTTTGTTTTTTTTTTATTTATAGTTTTTATTTATTTCGGTTAACGAAAATGTTTTTTCAATTCTAGTTTTCGTCATTTCGTTAGTTTTTAACAATAATAACCTTGGAGGGCTGTTTGACCCTCCAAACGGATATCTTTCAGGACCACACTCCAAACACAGGGGTAGGAGAAATCTTCCATAATTCTGTTCAAATCATCGGCAAGATGGAGGTAAACAGCAAAAAAGAGCAGCAGTGACGACAGAAACACACAAATGTTGGCTGAGTGTTTTCTTCCTGAATAGCTTCATTTGATCGTCCGTTTAATGCCGTTTCAATGTGTTATAGATCGCATTTCTGCTGCAAAAAGATGACCAAAGCCTAAAGTTAGCCAAATTCTATCTGGGCACTGACCCGCTCTGCAGTCGTTGCAAAGCAGATCCTGGTTCACTTATCCACACTTTTTGGACATGTCCTAATCTTCATAACTTTTGGACATTTATATTTACTACATTTTCAAAAATATATGATATTAACTTTCCACCTTCAGCCCTGACAGCACTTTTTTTCCCCTAAACATTCATATTTCTAAATATTATTCAAATGCTATTGCAGCAATTTTCTCTGCTGTCACCATACGACACTTGACGGTCTGTCACTTGTGGTCACTTGTGGTTTCTGATTTTGTATCAATCTGACATTGACGAAAACGAAGGGAATTTTATCCATAATTTTTTATCCGTTTTAGTTAGTTTTGTAAACACACAATAGAGTTTCAGTTAGTTATGTTTTTTTTCTTTTAATCATAGTTTTTATTTAATTCAGTTAACGAAAATGTTTTTACAATTCTAGTTTTCATCATTTCGTTAGTTTTCGATAATAACCTTGGTGGGAGGTGAAGATGGAGAGAGCGTGCACTGAAAAGACGACATAAAAACGACACCGAGAAGAAAGAGAAGGGGAAAAAAAGAGAAACACAGATCAGATCAGGGTCATTTCATCACTTCCCCAAAGGATAAAAAGGCACAATTACCAGAAGGCCTTGTAGTCCCACCCCCCCCATCCTTCGGTCGACGTGGCCCGCTGCCGTCCCTCCTCCTCTTCTTATTATCCGGCTGTATCGCAGGCGGTGGCGCTTTCTTCTGTCCAGCCTGAATGTGAAAGGTCAGGCCGGTGATCAAGCCGGTAATTAGACAGAGCCGGGTAGAGGAACTAGATCACGGCGTGTCAGCCTCTTCAAATGAACATCGGAGGAGCCCGTGTTCCTTCCCACCGGCTGCAGATGAAGCCTGTGCCTCTTTTCATTTAGGAGAAAAATGAGAACAGAACACGGTGAGGTGGCTCTCGCCTTTTCTTTCTGCCCTTAATCCACTGCTAGTGGCTTCTAAGCCTATTAGTGTCTGGAAACTTTTAAGACAGAGGCTAAAAGAAGTGGCACCTCTGAGAGAGTGAAGAAGAAGAAGAAGAGGACGATGGGCTTTTAATGTCACATGTGTGAGAAGAAGGACAGAGGGAATGTGCACGCTTTCATCTGTTCCTTCATCTTCTCTTCTCACTGGGTGGATGCAATAACATTAACACCTGCACAGTGTCACCCGGTCTCACACAATAAACACGTTAACCCTTTGAAAACATTTGTATCGTATGTGCTACGCCAGGTTCTGAGACCGCTATCTTATCAGCTAGGTCAGGGGTCTGCAACCTTAATTATCAGTCAGAGCCATTTTGCCCCCTCCTCCACCAAAAATAACAGAGCTTATAAACTTTTAAAAGTTTGAATCTGTTTTTACATTTTATCTGTTCCAACCACTGAATACAACAAACAGAAGTGCAGTGTGGAATGGATTCTGGAGTATGATTACTCTAAAAGTACACAGTAAAAGTAGTTCATAGTATTTGTGCTAATAGTATATGAAGTACTAATGCCAAAAATACCAAATTCACGAGGTACTTATTGGAAAAAATAATTTTATTCATCATTGAATTTAGTCTTAAAGCCTATTTCAGATGAAAAAACAAACACTTTTGGAGCTTGGAAGGGATTTTTGAGTAGGACTACTCCAAAAGTACACAGTACTCATACTCATACAGTCATTCTATGAAAAGTATCACTATTTATGGAAATGATTCTCTTCAAAACTCAACACTGCCTCCACAGTTCCCAGTTGCTCCATATTCTCCTGGAAAACGGACAGAATTATGTGAGTAATATCCAAAGGACGGACGGAACCCTCCGTCTGTCTGCATCTTTAACGTCGAGCAGAAATGAGCCATGACTTTGGGTTCCTCACCTGGGTGTCGTTAGTCAGGTGGACTTCAGATCAGTTGGCTGTGTACTGTCCAGGAAACACCGTGCCCTTTGGTCGACTGTCTGACTGTCATTCCCCACTTAGTTTTTGATCCCTTTTGTCGTCCCCTCATTCTCACCACTGACTTCCACACAAGAGCTTTAAGGCTCACCTTTTCATTTCTTCTATCTTTATGACAGATTAGTGCTGCCTTTCCACTACGTGGAACCGGCTCAACTCCACTCTGGTACCAGGTCCTATTCCAGACCGTTTCCATTCCAGGATACTACCCACTTTACAGTACCTGGTCGTCATAGCGATGTGGCGTGTTACTTCCGTGTCGTCTGCTCAGAGTTGCTGATAAACTCACTCGTTGCCTGTTGTCTCGTCAAACTCCTGCTGAATTTTTCCGTCTGAACCTCCTGGACAAACCATGGTGTAGTTTTACAGACTGTCCTCATGTGGATTCACCTACTGACAGATTTACTGGAAACTTCTGCGTCTGTTTGTTGTAAAAGGGCGGGGCACAGAGACGACTCTGACCAATCAGTGGTCTGCAGTGTTCACACAGTGTCACCTTTTAGGGGCCGTTTACACGGCGTAGGATTCAGTCGACTCCGGGAAGATTTCATGGCGGATTAGCCTTCTGTTACCATGGAAACGGTGCCTAGAGTGCCTGAATCCAGTAACTTTTGATACCAGGGTCCAGGGTGGAATGTTATCGATACGCTCCGCATTTCAGCTCCATGTTAACGTGAATCGGAGCGTTCCGGGGTAAAATATGACGTCACCGCATGCGCGCGCAGCCCAGAACCACCAGTTAACCCACTCCAGGCCAGTTGGTGGCGGTAATGCGCCTCCAAGCTGGTTTGCCAGCCTCTATGACACAATACAGCTGCAGAAAAAGAAGGAACAACCACAACAACAGTGGCCGGTTTCAGAACAACATACGTGCTGCTAACTGTGCTCAGCTCGTCTGTCCAAACAAAGAAGTCCTGCGTCTTTGTACGACCACTCGCCATTGTTGTTTGTAAATAGCGTTGTCCGCCTCTTCTTCTTCTTCTTCTCCTCATTTAAAGGCTGTCTAAACCGGAAATCGTTTGTGCGCAGGCGCGTGTTTTACCGCCACTGTTTCACTACAGCTCTACATCGCCATCTACTGGTGTGGCATGGCCACTACAGCGTATTCAGCCGTCCTCGCGGACTCATGTTAACGCAGATCGTTATCATAGCGGCTTCGTCTTAACGCAGAATGATTTTATAACGCAAAGGAGAAATCTTTGTGGAGTGTTGCCGTGTAAACGTACCCTTAGTATCTGGTCCCCAGTCCTGGAACCTCAGCAGAAGTGAGACCAAAAAACTAGTACCGGGTACCAAGGTTCTAATGGGTTTGGATTTTTCATTCTAGTTTACTTTTATTTAGTTTTGACTTTTTTCTCTAATTCAGTTCGTTTTAATTCACTTTTAGAGCAGGTTTGCTAGTTTTTATTAGTTTTCTTTTTTTTTCTCAATGCTTAGTTATAGTTCAGTTTTAGTATTAGTTTTAGTTTAGTCGTCTCTTTTCTCTTCTTCTCTGTCGTCGTATTCAAATCAATCCCAGACAGGACTCTGCTGCTTTAGTCTCCATGTTTCCAGGTAGAGTGGGGACCAGAAGACGACTGGAAACCACAAGTGAACACAAGTGACGGACCCTTAAATATCATACGGTGCCAGCAGCTAAAATTGCTAGAGCAAAATAAATCACTTTCATATCAATCTGACATTGACAAAGACAAAAACGAAGGGAATTTTATCCATAATTTTTTTCTGCTTTAGTTAGTTTTGTAAACACACAATACAGTTTCAGTTAGTTATGTTTTTTTTCTTTTAATTATAGTTTTTATTTATTTCAGTTAACGAAAATGTTTTTTCAAGTCTAGTTTTGGTCATTTCGTTAGTTTTTGGTAACGAAAATAACCTTGCTAAATATGCGTGCCACTTTTAGCTGGTGTGTTATCTCTATGCATTATAAGCTTTATTTTCATGTGTTCACGCCGTTATTCGCCTCCTGTCCAACCTGAATCGATGCGTCGAATACCAGACACTGAGGGTTAGGGTTAGTGTGAACTGGAGATCTGGGCGGAAATTGACGATCAAATGGCGTTGAATAACAAGCAAAAAGTCAAAAATGCGTAAGTATAGCACGCCAAATGTTACAAGCACTCGGAGAGTGCAGACCTCCGCCAAGACAGATCTGTTGCCCCCCCCCCGATCACCACCAAAATTTAATCATTTCTTCCTTGTGCCAGTATCAACATTTCCTGAAAATTTCATGAAAATCTGTCCATAACTTTTTGAGTTATCTTGCTAACAAACAAACAAACAAACAAACAAACACGCAAACACACAAAGCAAAGCGACCACAATACCTCGTGCGGAGGTAATAATACCGCGATAATAATGATAACTGTGATAATTGTAGTCACAGTAACCGTGATATGAAATTTTCATATTGTTACATCCCTAATTCAGAGTGGTGTGCAGGTGCTACTAGGGATGGGAATCAAGAACTGGTTCTTTTTGAGAACCGGTTCCCAGGAGATCAATTCCTTGGAATCGTTTGCCTGCCTGCTTAACGATTCTGCCTTCGTTGTGCATGCGCGATGACGTCACACATGCGCTGCATTATTTTGGTCAGAACGAAGACAACATGGTGTTGAGGCAGAAACTGATGACACCAGGTCCAAACAGACCACACCAGGTCTAAACAGACCACACCAGGTCTAAACAGACCACACCAGGTCTAAACAGACCACACCAGGTCCAAAACAGACCACACCAGGTCTAAACAGACCACACCAGGTCTAAACAGACCACACCAGGTCCAAACAGACCACACCAGGTCCACTGGAACACTGTCAAAGCTTCCATGTCTTCTAAAGGTGGAATCCCTCCAATCTGCTCAAACATTTGTCCACATGTGACTCATTTACAGGAATGTCACATATTTGATTCTCTACTCAGTGACGCTTGTGAATGTAGCGGCAGAGTGAACGCTGGGCCGGTTCCGGTGTGGGCAACAAACGCTGTAACTCCTCAAATACAAGTTTCCGAAGGGAAGAAGGGAAAGGAAATGAGGTGCACAACAACGGTAGACAAGCCGAGTCGAACTGGTTCCACATAGTAGAAATGCGGCAATAGAGGAATTAGTAAAGAGTCTGTAGTTTCACTTTCACTGTACGCCCCCCCCCCCCCGACCGGCCCGGCGTCATCTGTTCTTATTATTCATACTGTATATGTTCTATTTTCTGTGCAGATGGAAATATAAAAGACAGTTAATGCAAACACACCTGTTTGGACTCTTTTATTCCCTCACCCAATGAGAATCGATAAGAGAATCAGATCGATAAATTCTTAACAATTCCCATTCCTAGGTGCTACATTTAGCGCTGCAGTTGAATTGTACAGTCACTTGTTTTCTGTGAGTTTATGCTAACATATTGCACTGATCACTGCAGTGAGAGTCTGTCTGTCACTTCTGTTGCTGTTGTAAAAGCCCTATTGTGTGGAACAACACAAAGCTCTATAGGCCTCCATGTTCTCTGCAGCCTTTGTATTGTGTGCACATGTACTGTACTGGAAGTCTTTCAGAAAAGTCTATATGAGAAACAGAAAAACAGAACCCACAGTCCTGAACGCAGCAGCGGTTTGTTCATGTGTAGATTATTCTGCTGCCATTAAATGACATGTTTCAGTCCAAGTGTTTGGGATTATTGGGCTTTGGAGTGGACTTTCTACAAATAGTGTATGTTATGTTTTCCAGTACATTTGGACAGAAACCTGATGACTACAAAGATACACAACCATCCAACAAATCCATGAGAGCGACAGGAATTTCAGACACATTTTAGTAAATGGTGTTTTATGTCACACCAGTTTTTCTTGCATTTGGCGTGCAATTGTAATGGAATTTTAACTTCTTTATCTGATTCCCTTTGTTCCTGTATCCCACAGGTGTCAAACATGCGGCCCGGGGGCCAAATTCGGCCCACCAAAGGGTCCAATCCAGCCCATAGGATAGATTAGTGAAATGCACAAATTACACTAAAGATATGAACAATCAGTGGTGTAGAAATAATTTTAATTCAGTTCCATGTACAGACCAGTTAGATCTCAATTGGGTCAGATCAGTAAGAGTATCATAATAACCTGTAAATAATGACAACTGCAGATTTGATCGTTGTTTTCGTGAAAAAAAAGTAACCCCCCCCCCCCCCGACAGATTGACAAGATGCTGAATTTGATGAAAGGGCCCACAACGGTTAGCGTTAACCCTTTCATGCATACTGGTCACTCCAGTGGACAGCTGTTCTACAGCTGTTCTCTTGTATATTCTTGGATTTTGTTGTTTTGCTTGTATATCAGCCAACACAGTGGATGGTCCAAACACAGTAATGTCCCATCATAGTGAACTTTAATTGATATCCATTCCAACATTTATTTCAATATAAAGTTTTGGATAATCCCTTTTGATCCACCTAAAGCAAAAATGAATTTAAAAGTAAAACTGTGGGTCATTTAGCAACACTGATCTGTTAAATTGTCTCTAAAATGTCCCGTCAGAGAGATTTTGAACACTGTTTTGACCCTTATGCACCATCTCATACACTGTCATTCATACCATTACTGTAACTTTCCTGTTTTTAATAAACCTGATTTGCAGTGACATGTTTTAGTCTAATTGTTATTAGACTGTAATTACCACTTTTTTTTAACAAAAAGTTGGGGTTTGTTTGTTGCATATTATCTGAGTGAGTAATAACTAAAAAACTATAATATGTTAAAAATGTGAGAAAACATCAGATTAGCAGCATTTAAAAAATGTATTTCATAGTTTCAGTCAGTAAACGCATGTTTTTTTGCTTCAAAAATTAAAGGCATGGTGTCCAGCTGAATGGACATTTAAAATAGGTTCATTAAAAAAAAAAAAAAAAATTCTTTCACCTTGTTATTTTTCATGCATAAAGAGGAATAAAAACACACAGGGAGAAAAATCTTGAATAAGGTTCTGATAATTCATGCATGAAAGGGTTAATGGAGCCCACAGTTGGTAGCAAGGTTATTATCGTTAATGAAAACTAATGAAATGATGAAAACTAGAATTGTAAAAACATTTTTGTTAAGTGAAATAAATAAAAACTGTAATTAAAAGAAAAAAATGATAACTAACTGAAACTGTATTGTGTGTTTACAAAACTAAAACGTATAAAAATTATGGATAAAATTCCCTTCGTTTTCGTCTTTGTCAATGTCGGATTGATATGAAATCTGTTGCTGGCAACATATGATATTTAACGGTCCGTCACTTCTCGTCACTTGTCGTTTAGAGTCGTCTTCTGGTCCCCACTCTACCTGGAAACATGGAGACTAAAGTTGGGAGAAGGCAGCAGAGTCCTGTCTGGGATTTATTTGAATTCAATGGGGAAGAAGAGAAAAGATATAAAAAAAAAAAACTATAACTAAACTAAAACTAAGCATTTAGAAAATAATGAAAACTAACAAAAACTAGCAAACCTGCTCTAAAAACTAATTAAAATGAATTGAATTAGACAAAAAAAAGTCGAAACTAAATAAAACTAAACTAGAATGAAAAATTCACAACTATTGGAACCTTGGTTGGTAGCAGCGCCCCTGGAAGGACACATGAACGACAGACACTGAACTGACGGACAGCACACGACCATACAGCTGGACTTCTGTGTGAAGGTTTGTGCGTTTGTGTAATCTCATGTTCTTAAATGACCTGTGACATAAACTCTAAGGAACAGAAGACAGCGGATCAGACGAACAGGACACATACAAGCTGATGTCTGCCAGCGTGAACATTTTTGGTGAGAAATATTTGCACCCATTGTTTAAAGTCCAATCTGAGTCGGTGTCAGAGATCTGAAGGGCCTAGCCAACTGGGCAGCAGCCCCAGAGACACCCCCAGGACCTGCTGGAGGGACGGCATCTCCCAACTGGCCCGGGAGCCGATGGGAATCCCCCAGGAGGAGCTGAGGATGGAGAGGCCTGGGCCTGTCAGAGCCTTCTGTTTGTACCGCCATCCAGAAAAAGGACCAAGCAGAAGACAGGACTGGACTACTGCATCCGCTGTGTTCAGCCTTAGGGGGCAGCTGTGAGTCCAGTACAGTCCAGGGGTCAGACCAGGTGATGTTCAGATGGACGTGTCCACAGAAGAAGAGTGGATTCTGATGTTTAATGCACCGGACATTTTAAGGGTAGGGATACGGTGGTAACTCACCCAATTCACGAGAGAATAATCACATATGCAGCAAGGTTATCGAAAACTAACGAAATGACGAAAACTAGAATTGTTAAAACAGTTTTGTTAACTGAAATAAATCAAAACTATAATTAAAAGAAAAAAACCATAACTAACTGAAACTGTATTGTGTGTTTACAAAACTAACTAAAACGGATAAAAAGTCTGGATAAAATTCCCTTTGTTTTCGTCTTTGTCAGTGTCGGATTGATACAAAATCGATTTCTTTTGCTCTAGCAATTTTAGCTAGCGGCACTGTACGGAACTTGACAGTACGTCACTTGTGTTCACTTGTGGTTTCCAGTCGTCTTCTGGTCCCCACTCTACCTGGAAACATGGAGACTAAAGCAGCAGAGTCCTGTCTGGGATTGATTTGAATACGACGACAGAGAAGAAGAGAAAAGAGACCACTGAACTACAACTAAACTAAAACTAAATATTAAGAAAAAAATGAAAACTAATAAAAACTAGCAAACCTGCTCTAAAAATGAATTAAAACAAACTGAATTAGAGAAAAAAAAGTCCAAACTAAATAAAACTAAACTAGAATGAACTAGAAGCACTCGGAGAGCGCAGACCTCCGCCAAGGCTGATCAGTGGCCCCCCCTGTGGGCCCCCCCCACGCCAAGGAGGTTATGTTTTTGCCAGGGTTTGTTTGTCTGTCTGTTTGTCTGTCCGTTAGTGTGCAACATAACTCAAAAAGTTATGGACAGATTTTGATGAAATTTTCAGGGTTTGTTGGAAATGGGCCCCCCCACCCCCGATCACCACCAAAATGTAATCATTTCTTCCTTATCCCATTTCCAACAAACCCTGAAAATTTCATCAAAATCTGTCCATAACTTTTTGAGTTATGTTGCACACTAACAGACAAACAAACAAACAAACCCTGGCAAAAACATGACCTCCTTGGCAGAAGTAAAAATCTATTATATTTGTATATTTATGTATATTTATATTTATATTTGAATATCTGTAAATAGTGTATTTTAGGAGTTTGTGGTGTTTTTTTAAGGCTAAAAGGAACTGTATAGTTAGTGTGTGTATTGTGTCTCCTCTGTGATAAATGGTGTGGCCCAGTCACATGCACAGTGCACTGTTGGATATGTGTGGGTCATTTAGTGTTGGATGGTGAAGGTTGGGTTTGTTTGACTCTCCGAAGAAAATAAAAAGAAATTTGTATTTTTGCTATAATCCTGGGTCCGTGCTCCTTTTAAACACGCCTTGACCGCTCGAGCTATTACACAAACAAACAAACAAACAAACACAAAGCAAAGTGATCACAATACCTCCTGGTGGAGGGAACTACATACCAACAATGGGAAGAATAATACCAGAAAGGTAAAGGACAACACACACACACACACACACACACACACACACATGCACACACACACACACACACACACACACACACATATAAGACAGAACATGGATGTAGCATCAGTTAGCCTGTTAGCGTTCACAGGAGTTTCCATCCTGATGATGAGAGGATGTCGCCCACCAGGGTCAAAGGCACCACAGCACATGCACACGCACATACACACCACATGCACACGCACATACACACCACATGCACACGCACATACACACCAGGACACACATGACACATGCATCACATTCAACATTTTCACTTAATTAGCAGTTACCACGCAACTAAGTCGAGCTCACAAGCACTCTGGCAGGAAGCAGTAAACCAGATTATCTCCTTAAGCAGCACACACACACGCACACACACACACACACACACACACGCAAAAACACATCATTATCATTCATCGTGGGCAACAAAAAAAAAAAAAGGAATTGGGCAGATGATCAAATGAAAGCACCACGGCGCAGTTCAAAAACATGAAACCTAACGCTAAGAAGCTGCCATCAGCGATAACCGTCATGGCACATGAAGGACGGTGCTTTGGAAGTGTGCAGATCCTCTGTGATAGCAACATACCACTGGGAAAAGAAGAACAGCAGACCCTTTTAACTGTGCTTTTGGATCCCCCACATTCACCCCCACCCCCCCACCCAACGCCCACCTTTTCCCTTTCCGCGAGAACAACAAGGACTCTGTTGTACCATTAGCTGGTGTTTTCCGGATCAAAGAACCCCCTCCTCAACTCTGTCATCCACGACTAAATCGTGGTTTGACACTTTTCATTATCGTTGACATCTGGAGTTAAGTTACCGTCTCTGTGTCGTTCGTCTGGGCAGCGGAAAAAAATAAACAAACACACACACACACACACACACACACACACCGGTGATAAACAAGAGCAGAGCGATGGCTTTGACGGCCGTGTGTGACAGATGCCTGAGCGTGACCTGCGCTCCACGCCCAAACCCAGGCTCAGCGGGAACATCGATACGCAGCCACGTGCACGCCACTCCATCACCACGGGTTTGGCTGGAAGATCAGTGAGGGGGCGTGGCTTCAGCGGACGCTGTGACTGTGCAGAATCATGGACGTCCTTTCAGTTATTGTTGAATCTGCCTTCGATCGGGTCGACACTCGCTCTGTGTTCTGATGCTGTGTTTATTTACGGTGTCTGAACTGTAGTCCCTCCTGGTTCCCAGTGGTTTCACTAATAGGGCTGTTAGAAAATATCAGTTCTGCAATATATCGCAATATTTAATTTCACAATACTGTATTGATATATAAAATGTATGTATTGATATTTTTAGGTATTTATTCAAACGCAGATATTGTGGAGGTTCATTTTCCTTTTTTTTGTTTTTTCTTTTTTGTTTATATTCTACTTATTATTCTTTAACACTCTTTTATTCAATAATGTTCATTCCTTTGTTGGATTGAACTAAAATGTTAGTTCTAAACTAATAGAATAAAAACATTTGAACAGGATCTGAAACTGTAATGTCTGTAAAACAGAATTTCAGTTTGAACACAGGAACATTTTGTGATAGAACATTAGATCCTGTTGGGATCAAATACAAATGTGTTTAGTATTTGTGCAGATTTATGCTGTAATTCAGTTTTTCCAGGAAATAATCATTTAAGAAAAGAAACAAAACCAATAAAAAACTGCCTTTTTAACAGTATCATGATATATTGTGATATATCGTATCGTGCCTAGTATTGTGATTTGTATTCTATTGCCAAATTCTTGCCGCTGCACAGCCCTAACAGATACTGACTGGAATTGAATCTAATTGGACAGACACATGACTGGTACCGAGCTTCAACTGTTTCTGCCGTATGGAACAACCTGGAAACAGAAAGAGAAGGTTTATGCTGTAATTCCATTCTTCCAGGAAATAATCATTTAAAACAAAAGAAACAAAACCAATTAAAAAATTGTAAAAACAGTAGAACACACAACAGGTTAGAAAATATCGGTTCTGCAATATATTGCGATATTTCATTTCACGATACTGTATTGATATATAAAAGTACTGTATCAATATTTTTAGGTATCTATTCAAATGCAGGTATTCATTCATTCATTCATTCATTCATTCATTTTCTGAACCCGCTTTATCCTCATTAGGGTCTCGGGGGTCTCTGGGAGCCTATCCCAGCTAC
>NC_043976.1:45545139-45590139 GCF_902148855.1 Sphaeramia orbicularis | reverse complement strand
TCAGTTGTTAACTCATTTCTTGTTCGCCTTTTTGTAGAATTCTGAAATGTACATTATTTTTCAGTTTTGTTTAACCTTACCTTTTTTTTTTTTTTTTTTACCTCTGACAGTTCACTCTTACCTTTGGACCATTTCCAGCTGTTCATTGGACTGGAACTGCTGGAATTTACAGACAAAACTGGAAACACTGAGGTGTTCTAAAACTATTGACTGTCAGTCTGTTTATTCAGAGGTTCCACAGTACAGACACAGACAGACTGGACTGATGCAAGGTTCTAATAGTTTTGGATTTTTCATTCTTTAGTTTTATTTAGTTCTGACTTTTTTTTTCTCTAATTCAGTTCGTTTTAATTCATTTTTCGAGCAGGTTTGCTAGTTTTTATTAGTTTTTGTTATTTTCTAAATGCTTAGTTTTAGTATTCATTTTAGTTCAGTCGTGTCTTTTCTCTTCTTCTCTGTGCTCCTATTCAAATCAATCCCAGACAGGACTCTGCTGCTTTAGTCTCCATGTTTCCAGGTAGAGTGGGGACCAGAAGACGACTGGAAACCACAAGTGAACACAAGTGACGGACTGTCAAATATATAATGGTGCCGCTAGCTAAAATTACTTGAGGGAAATAAATCGATTTTATATCAATCCGACTTTGACAAAGACGAAAATGAAGGAAATTTTATCCAGAATTTTTGTCCATTTTAGTTAGTTTTGTAAACACACAATACAGTTTCAGTTAGTTATGTTTTTTTTCTTTTAATTATAGTTTTGATTTATTTCAGTTAACAAAAATGTTCTTACAAGTCTAGTTTTGGTCATTTCGTTAGTTTTCGTTAACGATAATAACCTTGGACTGATGAGCGTCCACATTAGTCCAAACGTGTGGTTGATGTTCTGGATGTCGTTTCCTCTTCTTGTACGAAGCAGTGAAGGTCCTGCTCTCACACAAATGAATCTGCTAGAAACCAAAGAAATAAAAAAAACTCATCAATTCTAATGTCTTCTTGGGCTTCTTTGCTTAAAGGACACAAATGTATACACATAATTTCAGCTGGGAAATAAGAGACGACTGAATCCACAACTGTTATTAAAGTGAAATAAAATTAATCTGGCGACGCTGCAGAGAATTATTATCTTTACCCGAGAATCTGATCCAACATTTCCCTCTAATATGGTAGTTATATCAAATATCAGATGAAGCACTCTCAATTGAAATCTTCCTTATGTGGACGATAATGACTTTCCTGCTTGAATCCAATTTAAGAGCCTCTAATGGCCCCATAATGTTTCCCTGCACGGCAAATTAACAGCCATGCATGAGGCTACGGCACAGACAAGACACACTTTTACTCACTTTTAAACCCAGTCATTCGCCTTTTTCTCCCCCAAAAAGAAATTACAGCGAGGGAAGGTGAATGTGACAGGTTCAAAAAAAAGAGCAAAGATGCTGAAGAAATGAGGCACAATTATTATTATTAATATTACTGCACACGCCGCCAGGTTCACTGAGTCGCATACAAACACTAGTTAAATATAGGCTTTCACAAACAATATTCCACGGTTACAGCGCATTAATGAAAGTCGGCAAACAGAAATCAGACCGAAAAGCAGACACAGGCGTCCTTTATGTGCACCCCCCCCCATATGCTATGCAATAATACAGTCATAAGTGAGTGTTCTTTGAAGGGCTTTCATCTGTGCGGCCGCTGAAATGACTGATCCTATCGCTCAGGCTGATGTCTATCACATCCAATAACAGTGGGAATGGGCAGTCCAGCGCCACAGTCTTATCAGGTTCCACCCACTTTCATTTTCCACACCGTGTCACACCGTGGGACTCAGGAAGTGGATGTTTGGGACACCGGGGGGAGGTCAGAGGTCAAAGCTCACGTCCCGGCAGCACTACCCCCCCAATGCGTTTGGTTTTAACCTTTATTCCAGACCAAGAAATCTCCTGGAGTACGACATAATACCTTCGCATAAAACAGACGGTATCAGCCATTATTTAACTCTGCGGTATCCCATCCACCAAGGCCCTTACTGAGCACCATGTGTGCCTTTTTGGCACACTTGTGGAATAACGTCAAAAAATTTTTTATACAGTTTGTTTTTAATTCTTTTACACTTTTTTCTGTTTCATCAACTTGAGCCGTAAATAAAAATACCAAATACTCAATAATTGTCAATTTTTTTTTAACCCTTTAAATGCCGTGTTTGTAATGTAAACAAACCATTTTTTTGATGCAAAAAACACAAAAAATTAATTTTTTTCAGTATACTACATAAAAAGTGGATCACATATTATTTGATTTTTTCATCCTGGCATATGTCAGTGATTAACTCCAACACTGGTTAATTTGCATTATTATTTTTGGCGCTAGGTCAAATGTTCAAAAATACTAGCATCTGTCACCAAGTGTGCATAAAATGCACACCTACAAATCAAACTATTAAATATTATATATTGATTTATTTTTCTGCTCTAATTTGATTGTATTTTTTTGTAAATCCAGCTCAGTCCTAATCATACAGATCAAATGTTAGAAATAGTGCGTTTTATGCACACTTGGCAGACAGATGCTAGTCTGGTCATTTTCTTTTGTTTACAATGTGCACATTTGAGTTGGTGGACAGAATTTTAAAGACCATGCAAAAATGAACAACTTTTGAATTCTAACCTTATTTAAATTGTGAAAAACTATGAAGTTTTTTAACACGAAGTGCACAGTGTGCCTAAAAGGCACACCTGGATACCAGAGGGTTAACAGATTAAACGTTAGCCTGTGGTTAACTGCCTATTTTTGTGTCAGGAACAGCTCCTCTTCCTCTGCGGAGCTCCAGCCGTTTCCATGTTGTGTTTGTTGTGGCCATATGATATCATATGGTTGTACTGCCGCTGCTGCTGCTGCCAGGCGGCTGCGCGAACCTCCGCTTCCCACAATGCATGTTGAGACAAAATTCCGAAGATGCCCGAGTTACCTACCGGCTCTCTTTCCTCCATGTTTATCTGCAGGTCTGATCCATGTGGGTCTTACATTCAATTTTCACTTCCAGTCATTTCTTTAAATATCTGCGATCAGATCCAAACCTTATCTTTTGGACTTCGAAATCCTCCCTTGAAAAACCACAGTGGTCTTTTTTGGATAATTCCCCGTTTCCACTGACGCTTCATGACGCCTGTGGCTGAAACAGTAGTGGTTCTGTAGGGCTGATATAAGGCTGGCACTAATGGCCCGATAGAACATGATGAATTGGCTGAAATGAGGAGGCAGGCCAATTAGATATTCATGCTCAGACAAAATGGATGTTCTCCCCTATAATGAAACCAACAGTCGTGTGTGTGTGTGTGTGTGTGTGTGTGTGTGTGTGTGTGTGTGTGTGTGTGTGTGTAGGTATTTTTCTATCTTTCAGGTGGTTGTTCGCTGTTTGTTAGGGTTAGGCCTACAGCGGAGGTGTTCAGTGTCAGACTGCAGTGGAAGCTCAGCTTCTCCTAAAATGACTCCCATTAAATGCTCAAATCTGTTCAGTTGTTTTCATTTCATTGACTCCAAATGTGTTGGAACACGTTCATCTCTCAGACCAGTTGGTTCAGAATCAGTTTGATCCCAGATCAGTGGACTGGATGTTGTTCACTTCTCCTCCATTCCCGTGTCTGTGTTTTCTCCTCCATCTCTGCTCAGTGCATTTGTCCGTAGACGCTCAGCGTCCATGCACTTCAATGGGACTGAGTGGAACTGGTTTAGACTGACTCTAAACTGGACGCTAATTGGATAAATGACACCATGTTGTCCCGCCCCCGGATGCTCGGCGTCTCTGGGGGTGAATGGAGCTGTGGGCGGAGCTCGGCCGGGCCAGACGCCGAGCTTCCACGTGCTGATTGGAGGACGGGTCCAAAGGCTGAATCCCGTTTGATTGACAGCTGTTTTCAGATCTGCTCCTTCACTGACACAGTTCAGTTTAATACCGTCACACATTCTGTTGTGAAATCACAGAAACCAGATGAACTGTTCATTTACTGACCTGGAAGAAAACACAACCACTGGACTAACTGGTTTCAATTTAACATAATTTCAACGTTTTCTTGTTTCAGTTCCATAATTTAATCATTTCTTGTTTGAGTTTAATATCATAGTAGAGTCTCCTCTTGCTTTTGTCAAACAGAAGAGGTCGGAGGGCGCTTTCCAAGCTGTTTATGACAAAGCAGAAGTCTCACATCTGACCTACGTGATGAGCCGATGACAAAGCTCCGTCTCTCCCAGTTACAGGAGCACTACAGAGATCTGTCCATGGCCATCCTTCATAGTCTCATAGAGCAGATTCCTTTGTGTTTTTCAAATTTGGAATGTTTGCGGTTCTTAGAGTTTGTCAGTCCAGGGAAGTCTGCTGACATGAGAGATGTGTTTCCAGAAGAGGCATTCCAGAGTCTTCTGAAAAGTTCTGGTGTATATTTGGATTCAGGGAGACTGAGGTCTGAGCTTCAGGTCCTGTATTTGAATGAGGACTTACAGGGGAACAGGGGAAAACTCTGGGATTTCTTGATTTTTCTAAAAGATCTGGAATTGGACGGTGCAGTGCCTCAGCTGTACAAACTGCTGCCACTAGTTCAACAGTGTCAGCTCCATGTGCAGGTGGAAAAGGAGCTTCTCTAGTTTCAAAGGCTCCAGTCCTACACCTGCAACACACTGGGCCAAGGCCGTCTGAGCAGCCCAGCTCTGCTGGACATTCAGAGGACACTGGTCCAGTCCCTGGAAAAGATGCCTACTGGTACGATAAGGTCACTGAGCATTTTCTTAAAAAGGAACGGAGGGACGAATTATGTTGGAATACCTTGACAGTTTCTTTTTTTGATGTAAGCCAACAATGAGCTTCCCCTCTGAAAGACGAGCAGCTGCCACTGGGCTACAGTTATGATGGTTACAGTCTGGGGCACCGATAAGGGGGGTAAACAAGACAAATTCATGGGGCCCAGCATTTGTGGGGGTCCATAGAGCAGTGGAGGGGGTCCAGTGGATGCAGGCTAGAAGTTGTGAAAATTTTGTTTTGTTTTCGTGCTAGTGGAATTGACATTGACATTATGTAACCCCGCCCCCCCCCCCCAATCTGACAGATCGACAAGATACTGAATTTCATGAAAGGGTCCACAGCGCTTACCTTTCATGGGGCCCACAATAGGTCGCAGCACCCCTGGTTCCAGTTTAGGGTAGTCAGGGAGGCAAATAAAAGTGATGAATGAATGTGTTATCATTTAGACCCCAGACATTCAAAACAGAGACTTTTTTTTTTTTTTTTTTGCTAAAATTCATTTCTTTTCAGTCATGTAATAGTTTACTATACTATGTTGCAAATAAACATTAATTTTAGAGGCCATTTAGGCTTTTTAACTGGATTTTCCTTGGTCAAGACATGTACAGTCAGTCCAGGTATGTGTGTGATTTGAATTGTGTTTTATTTATTTTTAACAACTTCGCATGGTGACCTTGAGTGTCCTGAAAGGCACCTATAAATAAAAAAAAACATTATTATTATTATTATTATTATTATTATTATTATTATTATTATTATTATTATTATTATCAACTGATATGCAAGGCCCCAGCTTCAGTATCAGCATCGGAAGTGAAAAAGTCGGATCGGTGCATCCTTACTGTAGACAAACGGTAGAAAAGCAGAGAGGAAGGAAAATGGGAAAAAACAGAGTGAGAAAAGCCAAACATGATGTGTGGGAACAGGAAGCTGAAGTAAAAAGTCTTTGTCAGCTGAGTGTCTGTCCGTCCCAGTACAGTGCAGCTGCATTTTCCATCTAATAACGCCGTCCCATTAATACTACTTACTAACCTGACACAACACTAATTAGTGAGCGAGGCTGGAGGTGGAATACAGTCAGGTAGAACGGTGTTCTGGAAACACCCACCTGCACTGCATGAAGACGAAAGCAAACAGACAAGCCAGGTTTATTTATGGAGCCCATTTCGTGTGCAAGACAATTCAAAGTGCTTGAAATAAAACATTAAAAGCATCAGAGCAGAAGCAATAAAAACTATAGGCATGAGACAAACAAACAAACAAATAAAAAATCAGATAAATAGATAAAACAGATAAAAACTTTCAGCTTAAAAGAATAAAAACTCAGTAGCACTTAGGATTATTCTGAAACACTGGGAATCCTCTAAAGCCCCACAGTTTAAAGAATGGGTCAACATCATGACACAGACGGCTTCATATGAAGGTTATTATCGTTAACGAGAAGTAACGAAATGACGAAAACATTTTCGTTAACTGTTACGAAATCACAATGCTTGGACCCAAATGCACGAGACTGACACAGAACAACTTAGTTTGAGTATTTATTTACTCAGATTACTTAAGGAACAAAAATCTCTTCATAGCTTTTGAATCAAAAAATAAACACAAAAATCTTCTCAATTAAGGTATCAAAAAATCCAACAAAAAGATCTTCACAAGCAAGGTATCAAAAATACTAAGAAAAAGATGAATTGTAGGTGTTTTTTGAGTAATTTTTAGGTGGTTTTACGGTAATTTTTGCGTGAATTTGAGTGATTTTTGAGTAGTAACTTCTCATTAGTCCATGTGCATTCTGGATCAGATCTACAAAGACACTAAACACTGAGGAACAGGAAGAAAAGAGTTCAAACTGGACTGAATTTAATACAGACATTTCAGGTTGGTCATGTTTGTTCAGGTTATTCACATTTTATTGGTACAGGAGAGTTTGGAAATGGAAATATTTTCATAATTTAATGTTATTTTTTGCACTAAAACAAAGACAAAGATTTGAAGTTGTTAATTCAAGATTTTTTGCTTAATTCAAGATTTTTTTTTGCTTAATTTAAGATGTTTTTTGCTTAATTCAAGATTTTCTTCACTTAATTGAAGTTTTTTTTTTTTGCTTAATTCAAGATTTTTTGCTAAATTTGAGGGTTTTTTGCTTAATTTAAGATTTTTTTTTACTTAATTGAAAATGTTTTTTGGCTGAATGCAAGATTTTTTTTTACTTAATTGAAGATTTTTTTTTTTTTGCTTAATTCAAGATTATTTGCTAAATTTGAGATTTTTTTGGCGTAATTCAAGATTTTTTTTTACTTAATTGAAGTTTTATTAATTTTCTTTAGACATTTCAGGTTGTTCATATTTGTTCAGGTTATTCACATTTTATTGTTACAGGATAGTTGGAAATGTAAACATTTTTAGAATTTAATGTTTTTTTTGCACTAAAACAAAGACAAAAATTTGAAGTTGTTAATTCAAGATTTTTTTTGCTTAATTCAAGATTATTTGCCAAATTTAAGATGTTTTTGCTTAATTCAAGATTTCTTTTTTGGTTTAATTCAAGATTTTTTTTGCTTAATTCAACTTTTTTCTTAATTCAAGCTAATTTTTTTTTTTTTTTTTGCCTAATTCAATTCAAGACTATGGAATTTTTTACGTTGTAAATTCATCCCAGGGGTCAGATTAGAACCTTTGGCGGGCTGCATTTGGTCCCCAGGACGCATGTTTGACCCCCCTGCTGCAGACCATGTACGTGAAAACAGTGGCTCAGCCGTGACTCGTCTGCAGATGTAGACAAAAACACACCCCAGAGTTTGTAAGGAGGACCCAGTGTTCCGTATGTGCACACAGGGCCGCACCATTTTTTATTTTAACAGCTGGTTGATCATCGGTTGACATTAAGGGTTGACCAATTTATTTTATTTGACAATAAATTATTCCGTGTGTTCCCCCGAAGCAGATATTGAACCTGTCCGTCTTGCGGTGGGGGATGGGCTCCAGTGGAAAAAAAAAAACAAACAAAAAAAAACAGCATCTGGGAGGTTTTTTCCAGAGGTTACAGGCAGGGTACGAGTAGAGTTTGAATGTTTAATGAGTGCATGTGAAGATGCATGAATTTCTATGTCATTATTAAGTATTAAAGGATCAAATATCTGTAATGTGAATCATGTTGGTCATAGTGACAGTACTGCACAGCGGTTCATAAATAAAGAAGGATCTGTATTCTGTCTGAATGGTTTGTAAAGATACATTTGTTCATCAGTGAAGTGCTTCATGTGCATAAAAATATATTATTGGTTTGTTCAAAAGTTAAAATAATCCAGAAATGCTTCCATTAACCCTTTCATGCATGAATTATGAGAACCTTAGTCAATATTTTTTTCTTGAGTGTTTTTATTCCTCTTTAGGCAAGAAAAAAACAATGCAATTGATTTTTTTTTTTTTTTTTTTATGAACCTTTTTTTTGTGGAGTTACAAAAATGTCCACTCAGCTGGACAGCATGGATTTAAGTTTTGAAGCAAAGAAATATTTATTTCAAACTCATCAGAAAGTGATAAACTGTGTGAAAACTATGAGGGGGGTGGGCACACTAAATATTAAAAATGTAAAAAAAAAAAAAAAAAGAAAAAGAAAAAAGAGGACTGGACTGATACATTTGTAGGTGAAATATTCTCAGTACCTTTGCCTTTACCTTTTGCAATGGGAAAAAAAGTGAAATTCAGGCTCTGGGAACAAATAAACCACCAGTTTCTTCAGATTTGACAAGTGTTGTAATATTTTTGCACACTGTACATGATACACACTGAACAATCAAACACAATTACAACTGTTCAACCAGAATGGACTCCAGAAAAACAGTGGCATTCCTCCTTCACTGCATTCTCCATGATAGTTTTAAAATCATTCATAGAAATGAATGTATGTAGTTTTACAGTTTTTTAGAAGATTATTCCATGACCATGGTGCATGATGGGAAAATAGTGTTTTTCCAAAGTCTGTCAGAACCAAGTTTCTAATAATAGTTTTGGATTTTTCATTCTAGTTTAGTTTTATTTAGTTTGGACTTTTTTTTTCTCTAATTCAGTTCTTTTTAATCCATTTTTAGAGTTTGATAGTTTTTATTAGTTTTCCTTTTTTTCTAAATGCTTAGTTTTAGTTTAGTTTTAGTATTAATTTTAGTTCAGTGGTCTCTTTTCTCTTCTTCTCTGTGGTCGTATTTAAATCAATCCCAGACAGGACTCTGCTGCTTTAGTCTCCATGTTTCCAGGTAGAGTGGGGACCAGAAGACGATTGGAAACCACAAGTGAACACAAGTGACGGAGCAAAAAGTGTCGTATGGAGACAGCACAGAAAACTGAGAGAGGGAAATAAATCGATTTCGTATCAATCTGACACTGACAAAGACGAAAACGAAGGGAATTTTATCCATAATTGTTCTCTGTTATAGTTAGTTTTGTAAACACACAATACAGTTTCAGTTAGTTATGTTTTTTTTCTTTGAATTAGAGTTTTTATTTATTTCAGTTAACGAAAACGTTTTTGCAATTCTAGTTTTGGTCATTTCGTTAGTTTTCATTAACGATAATAACCTTACTTCACTGCATTCTCCATGATAGTTTTAAAATCATTAACAGAAATGAATGTATGTAATTTTACAGTTTTTTGAAGATTATTCCACGACCATGGTGCATGATGGGAAAATACTGTTTTTCCAAACTCTGTCAGAACTTTTTTTTTTTTATTTAACCAGGAAATCCCATTGAGACTAGGAATCTCTTTTGCAAACATCATACTATATAATGCACGTTTCAGCCCCGCCTTGTGTCCCATCGATGTGTGATTGTTGTTTGTTGCAGCACAGGAGGACGTACGGGTACAATGCCGCTGTTGCACCACGGGAGGGCACTATGGCACAAGGCACCACAAGTACAATGCTGCTAGTACACGAAGAACGGGTTCCACATCCTGTACCAAACTCGCTCTATTACTGCGTTTCCACTATGTGGAACCGGCTCGACTCCACTCTGGTACCAGGTCCTATTCCAGACCGTTTCCGTTACAGGATACTACGGGCGGCCGTGGCTCAGGTGGTATCCGAAGGGTTGGTGGTTCGAATCCCGCTCTATCCTAGTCAGTCCGTTGTGTCCTTGGGTCAGACACTTCCCCCTCCTTGCCTCCAGTGCCGCTCACACTGGTGTATGAATGTTTGGTGGTGGGAGGGGCCGTAGGCGTGAATAGGCAGCCACGCTTCAGTCAGTCTGCTTCAGGACAGCTGTTTAGAGTTTACCACCACCAGAGGGAGAATGTGAGAGCGAATGAAGAATGGGTCAATAATGTAAAGCGCTTTGGGTGTCTAGAAAAGCACTGTATAAAATCCAATCCATTATTATTATTATTATTATTATTATTACCCACTTTACAGTACCTGGTCGTCATAGCGATGCGGTGTGTTACTTCCGTGTCGTCTTCTCAGAGTTGCTGATAAACTCGCTCGTTGCCTGTTGTCTGTCAAACTCCTGCTGAATGTTTGCGTCTGAACCTCCTGGACAAACCATGGTGTAGTTTTACAGACTGTCATCATCTGCTTGGTTAAGTTGCACCATAAACCCCCCCCCCCCCAAGCACACCTGATAGTTGCCGTATACACCCCGGAAATTGTCACCACGTCATCTTCACCTCATTCGCTTGCAGTTGGCGGCAGTTTTTAAACCCCCCCCCACATCTGCACAGAGTATAGGAAGCGTCGGAGTCACAGCTCGTAGATACGACAACAGTACGACAGTTTAACCCTGTTACTGCGTCTGTTTAATCGTTCATATCGCCTCCCAGCTACATTCATCTCCGTCTGTTCTCCTGTTGGTTCATCTCATCCATCCATTCATCCCACTGCAGCAGAAGCCAGTCATCCTTTCATACCAGTGCTCCAGCAGCAATAACTCGGACCGGAGTACAAACTGACTGGACTGGACTGACTGAACGACAAGACAGTGGAGGACAGAGTGTGAGTAACTCTTTTTTTTCCCCTTCTCTCTTTTTTTTAAAAAGCCCTAAACAGGAACTGTGCGCTTGTTTTTTTTTTAAATTCTATTTCATGGATGAACTGAAACGTTTTTTTTTAAGAGACTGTGGAAAACCCGAAGTGGAATTTTTGGTTAAATTAACTGAACTGTTTGTTTTTTTTTTTTTTTTTACCTTTTTCTCTCAAAAAGACTGATAACCTAAGGTGGAAATTTTGAGTTTGGAATTTTCTTTGGTTGGTGTATTTTTTTGAGTTTGGACTTTGGGGAGGAAACTGGGTGTTTGAATTTGTGCTTTGAATTTGTGAGTTTTTGTGCATTCATTGTTTAAGACATGGTTTTGAATTTTAAATGGTTTAAATGTGTGTTTTCTTTTTCTGTCATTTAACGTGTAGGGTGTTTGTTTAATTCAGACTTGCATCCTTTGTGGAGTTTGAGGGATAACAAACGGACAAAAACTAAATAACCAAAAACAAAGACTGGAGCATATATGAAAGACTGAATTAAAACGACTGTCTTAACATCTTAAATGTCAGGAGAGAGACCTGGCTGGCACCCCTAAAAAATTAGTATAATAAAATAATATAAAATAAATAAATTAAAGCTTCGAACTCAAACTGTCACAGTGTGGATTCACCTGCCGACAGATTTACTGTAAACTTCTGCATCTGTTTTTTGTAAAAGGGGGGGTCACAGAGACGACTGTGACCAATCAGTGTTCTGCAGTGTTCACACAGTGTCACCTTTTAGTACCTGGTCCCCAGTCCTGGAACCTCGGTGGAGGTGAGACCAAAAAACTAGTACCAGGTACCAGATTCCAGGCCCTTTTTCATCATGGAAATGCAAAACAGCCAAGTCGAGTTGAGACGACACCACACTGTAAAAAAAAGAAGTAAAAAAACTGTAATAGTCCAGCGGCAGGGGCGCTGAAAAAATACTGTAAAATAACGGAAAATAACCATCTTATAAAAATACGGTAATTTTCCATGACTAAAATACAGTTTTTTGCCCTAACTTTATGTGAGATTTTGCATATTTTTTTTTTTACTTTTTAATGTTTCATAAAGAATATTTACATGTATTAAAACAATCTAATTCCCTATAAATATATATATAAATAATTTTCAGTGAGACTCAGTTGTCCAATCCACTGATAAAAACTGTATTTGGACAGTTTATCAGTGCTTATACATGTTCTACATTCACAAAAATACATTTATTCAACATTTTTGTTGTGAAACCTCCTGTAATTACACAAGATTTGTCAATGAACAAACAAGTCTGGTTCAACTGACAGAACTAATACTTCTGTTACCATTAACTGTCAGTAATTTTATCTCGTTTTATTTATTTATGTATTTTTTTTACAGTATTAAACTTTAAATTAAAGCTGCAAGCAGCATTGGGCGGGACCTCGCACCAGGCGATCCGCCTCCCATGACCGTCCACACCTCAGCTCCACTCACACCTGTCTGTCTGTCAGTCTGCCCCAGGGCAGCTGTGGCTACAGATGTAGTTTACCACCACCAGAGGGAGAATGTGAGAGCGAATGAATAATGGGTCAATAATGTAAAGCGCTTTGGGTGTCTAGAAAGGCGCTATATAAATCCAATCCATTATTATTATTATTATTATTACCTCTCCGTCCCCATACCAGTTCCCATCCTTTAGTGTCTGTCCTCCTTACATCTGTACAGAACACCAGCGACCCTCTGCTGAAACCACCATCACCTTTAAATGAGACTTTTATTTTGGAAACCCTACTGTGTGTATGTGCATTTGTTTTGTATGTGAGAGAAAGAATCAGTTTGAAACATGAATCGAAATTGTATGAATAATTGAGCATAAAAGTGATGATTTATCACATTTAAGGCTTTTATTTTGGAAAAACCCTATTGTGTGAGCATGTGTGTCTGTGAGAAAGAGTACTTTTGAATGAAGAAACATTGTACAAACAGTTGAGCGTTTGGTCAAAAAATGAGAAGAAGTGATGTAATTGAAATTATGCATTATTTTCAATATTGGTTGTATTTTGACAAAATGTACTCCGTGTACTTTGTAATTTGTGCAAAATGTTCAATATCCACAATACAATGCAGCAAAACGTGTTTTAAAATGTGAGAGGTGGGGAATGAATTAAAAAAAAAAAAGAAAACCAGTGCCCTGCCTGGGTTTTGAACTCATGCCTCCTGCACAATAGTCTAGTACTTGAACCACTGCTCTACCACCAAACACATACAGTAATGCACTGGTAATCCTTATATAGGGATTTACTCATTGTGAAAAGTGAAACTAAACATACTCTTCAAAAAATCACAATTATTCCATAACCGTAGGTCGTATCTGAAAAATTCTTTCACTTTTGGATTCTGCAGACTTGTGGGAATTGAATGAGGTATAACTTTTTATTCAAAAGTCTGAAATGACTAAGCAGTAATTGCAGAAACGTAGAGTAACTTTCAAAGGCAGATTGCCAACTTCCTGTTGGAGTTAGCTCATGAGTGTCAGTGTATGATTTGTCGGCTCAATCAGACCAACATTTTGGCATTTGTTTCATGTTTCTGTGACATTCCTACTGGCCGCTAGGGCACATTTTGTGTGTTTTTTAGTACATAGGTGGCGCTACAGAGTCCATTTTGGTACCCAAGGGGTTAAATTTGATATTAAATCCAAGTGTTCACCAGCCATGACATACATGGGAAATTTGGTGAGTTTTGGAGCATGTTAAGGGGGTCAAATGGCCGTCTAAAGTGGAAAAAGTATGAAAATAAACAAATTGCTATAAATCAATAACCGTACATCCTATCTCAAAATTTTTTTGCATGTGAGCGTTGTTCTGAGTCCCCTGAACGCGTAGATATGTCACATGTGGGGAAAAACTCCAAAGTGAAAAATGAGTTCCAAACATCGCAACTTTGCGGGCTTCTAAAAAAAAACCTTAGACAGTTCTGGAAAAAGTACGAAGTAACTTTTGTGAGGAGGGTTCACTCTATCTTTTGGTGCTATTTAGAAGTCAATACGACAAACGGTGTCATCGGAGTTAGTTTTAAAAATTTCATTTTGAAAGGCATATTGCGAACTTCCTGTTGGAGATAGCTCATAGGTGTCAGCGTGTGATTTGTTGGGCTCGATTAAATGAAGGTTTTGACGTTGGTTTCGTGTGTCTATGACATTCCTACTGGAAGTTTGCAATTTGAGCATTTTATTTTGAAAGGCAAATTCTGAACTTCCTGTTGGAGTTAGGTCATGAGTGTCAGTGCGTGATTTGTCGGGCTCGATGAGACGAAAATTTTGGTGTTTGTTTCATGTTTCTACGACATTCCTACTGGCCGCTAGGGCTGTTTTTGTGTATCTAGGGGGCGCTAGAGAGGTCATTTTGGCACCTATGGGGTTAATTTGTACATTTTATCAAATTTTTCACCAGACCTGACATGTGTGCCAAATTTGGTGAGTTTTTGAGCATGTTTAGGGGGTCCAAATCCAGGTCAAAGTGGTGTGTGAATAATAATGTAATGCATAAATAACACTGGGGCCTTGCCTGCAGGGAAGGCCTCTGACTGTGAGAGGGCCTCACCTTTCAGCTCAGTCCCTAATTAACAGTTTAATCTCATAAATAGAAAAGAAATATTCGTGAAATTATGATACATTTGTAAATGTATTTGAACTGTATTTTTCTGTGGAAAAAGAAAACATTTCTTTTAAAAAAATGTAAATTTTTTGGTTCTTCACAGTTACAGTTTTTTCCTGTTGTTTCCATTTGACATGTAAACTCAGTCTGTTTTTGTCATTTCATTGATATTTTCCTGTATCGTGACAATCCAGGAAAAATCTGTAAAATAAACAGTGAAAATTCTGTTAAATTACAGATTTTTTTTACAGTGCACGTAGTGGACATGTGGCGTTTTGTCCCTGTTTTGTTGGACACGTCGTCTTGCGCCTGTAAAGCCTTTCAGAGCTTTTCCTCCACACCTCTTTCTTTGGGTCACCTCCCGTGCAGCTCTTTAAATGGTATTGACTCCAGGTCTGCAGTCGTTGGGAGTGTAAACGCTGAATATGACTGACATCTAATTGTCTTCCATTTGCACCTCCGCCGTCAGCGCCATCTAAACACATCAGAGCGGCGCCGGACGTCGGACTTTCGCGTTTCGTGTTTTTGATTGCGGGTTGACCTCGGCCGACGTCCGCATGAATACATATGAGATCTTTTTGCCTAAGATGTATTATCTCTCCGATAAATGGAAGTCAATGGGAGGGCGCTTCGAACTGGGGGGGCCGTCACCGCCGAGAATAATACCGATTTCTAGGCCCTATTTTCCTGGTCAAAACAACAGACAACAGCGGAGTGGAGAAAAAGCGGCGCTCTAACCTTTACCTTCGGCTGTCAGAAACAAAGCTCCGGTGGATTTCCACTGAACGGCAATCACATTTCTTTTTTTCTCACGGCTCGTCATTGCACACACACACACACACACACACACACACACACACACACACACACACACACACATCAGTGCCGCCGCTCTCAAGGTAACATGAAAGGCTGTGGCAGATACAGAGACATTTTAGGGTCCTCATCTATCTCCCATGGCCAGGAGCTGTAGCGCTTAGCAAATGTCAACAGAAAATAATGCACACACAAAGGCAATCTTATTTGTTCAAGAATGGCTCTAGGTCACCACATTTGAGCCAGGCAGTGCAGAGTGGAGAAGAGAAGAGCCACCGACGCCACTACAAAGACCCAGCACCCCCCACCCTTCCTCTGCTGTGGTCTGGTTTTCTGCACTCTTTTCTGTCTCTGTTCCCGGTAATTCTATTACACTGTAAAAAAAAAAAAAAAAAAAAAAAAAAAAAAGAAATCTGTAATTTAACAGAATTTTTACCATTTATTTTACAGATTTGTCCTGTATTTTTAAGATACAGGAAAGAAAAAGAAAGTAAAATAATGAAAAAAAATTTACAAAAAGAAAGTAAAATAATAAAAAAATGAAAAAAAAAAAAATTAATAATGAAAAAAAGCTAAATAAAGTAAAATAATAAAAAAAATATACAAAAATGGAGTAAAATAAAGAAAAAAATGAACAAAAATTTAGTAAAATAATGAAAAAATGAGAACAAAAATTGAGTATATAATACAAAAAATTAACAAAAGTAAAGCAAAATAATGAAAAAATAAATAAAAATTGAGTAAAATAATGAAAAACTGACCAAAAATAAGGTAAAATAATGAAAAAGTGAAAAAAATTAAATAATGAAAAAATTAGCTAAATAAAGTAAAATAATGAAAAAAAAATACAAAAATTGAGTAAAAAAAGGAAAAAAAATAAACAAAAAATTAGTAAATTAATGAAAAAGTGAACAAAAATGAGGTAAAATAATTTTTAAAAAATTCAATAATGAAAAACTTTGCAAAATAAAGTAAAATAATGAAAAAAATTACAAAAATTGAGTAAAATAATGAAAAAAATTAACAAAAATACAGTAAAATAAGGTAAAACAAGGTCTCTAACTCCTGTTCTTTCAGGTTCCACATTCAGTCTGATCTGATCTGCAGTGAACCCAACCAGGAAAAAAGAACAGAAGAACCTGAAAATAATGACAACTGACAATTTATGTCTGTGTTTAGTGCCAAAAAACCCATTAAATTATGAAAATACTTACTTTTATAAACTATTCAAACAAAAAAGATGTGAATAACCTGAAAAAAAAAGTTACATTTCTTCAGAAAAATCAGTGTAATTTTCTCAGTCTTCTTCCTCCACTTCTCATTAGTCCATGTGCATTCTGGATCAGATCTCCAAAGACACTAAACACTGAGGAACAGGAAGAAAAGAGTTCAAACTGGACTGAATTTAATACAGACATTTCAGGTTGGACACATTTGTTCAGGTTAGTCACAGTTTATTGTTGCAGGAGAGTTTGGAAATGGAAATATTTTCAGAATTTTATGTTATTTTTTGCACTAAAACAAAGACAAAAATCTGAAGTTTTTAATTCAAGATTTTTTGCTTAATTGAAGATTTTTTTTTTTTTTTGCTTAATTCAAATTTTTTCCTTACTTCAAGCTATTTTTTTTTTTTTTTCATTCTTCTGCTTTGGTTTGGTTTTCTCCACTCTTTTCTCTTTTTATTCTCGGTAATTCTCTTACACTGTAAAAAATAAAAATCTGTAATTTAACAGAATTTTTACACATTAAGTACACATGTATAAATGATAAAACGAAGGCACAATATTGTTAAAACTGCATTTATTTTTCATAACAATTTTCAGGTTATTCAGTTTTTTTTAAAAGCTACTCTGTAAATGTGAACATTTTGGATAATTTTACTGTTTTTTTTTTTTTTTTACACAACAAAGAGAAATATTTGCAGTTTCATTATTTATAGGTTATTCTGATAGTATTTTACTGCACTGTAAAACAAAAATCTGTAATTTAACAGATTTTTTACCGTTTATTTTACAGATTTTTCCTGTATTTTTCAGATACGGGAAAATATCAATGAAATGACAAAAACAGGCTGTGATTTTACATGTCAAATGGAAAATAACATAAAAACCTGTAACTGTGAATAACCATAAAATTTCCATTTTTTAAAAGTTTTTTATTTTTTCACAGAAAAATACAGTTAAAATACATTTACAAATGTATCATAATTTCACAAATATTTCTTTTCTGTTTATGAGATTAAACTGTTAATTTAAAATTTAATACTGTTAATAAAATAATAAAACCAGATAAAATTACTGACAATTAACAGTAACAGAAGTATTAGTTCTGTCAGTTGAACCAGACTTGTTTGTTAATTGACAAATATCTTGTGTAATTACAGGAGGTTTCACAACAAAATTGTTGACTAAATGTATTTTTGTGAATGTATAACATGTATAAGCACTGATAAACTGTCCAAATACAGTTTTTATCAGTGGATTGGACAACTGAGTCTCACTGAAAATTATTTATATGTATATTTATAGGGAATTGGATTGTTTTAATACATGTAAATATTCTTTATTAAACATTAAAAAGTAAAAAAAAAAAAAAAAAAAAAAAAAAAAAAGCAAAATCTCATGTAAAGTTAGGGCAAAAAACTGTGTTTTAATTATGGAAAATTACCGTATTTTTATGAGATGGTTATTTTCCGTTACTTAACAGTATTTTTTTGGCGCCCCTGCTGCTGGAATATTACTGTTTTGTTTTGGGTTTTTTTACAGTGTACGCCACTACAAAGGCCCAGCGCTCCCCCACGGTTCCTTTGCTTTTGTTTGCTTTTCTCCTCTCTTTTCTCTCTATTCCTGGTAATTCTCTTATTTCTTTTCGTCTCTCTACCTCTTGTTTCAGTTTATCCCCCTCCACCACCACCGCCATGAAACAAATAAATATCCTTCTGGTGTTTTTCCAGGAAAACCTCATCTGGTCAGCACTTTTTTTTACCCCTCACCTGCCCCCCCCCCCCCCCCCCCGCCCCTTTTCCTCCTCTGACTCCTGAATCCCTCTGTCTCACCCTCCTCTGTATTTCCACTCTAATAATCATTTCCATCCTGAATGTTTTGATGAGTGTATTCCTCCACATTATGTATTGCCATCGCGCGGCAGGTAGCTAATCAACTAAAACATTCTCTCTATTATTGCTGCAGCAGATGAGCTGGCAACAGAAAAAAAACCCGGTGAATTCAATAAAGCGCACACCTCTGAGGGACTTTCATTTGAATGATTGCTTCTCTCCCTTCGCTCCGTCTCCCTCGCTCATTGCGTTTATTTGTCCTCGTGCGAACATCCGCACCACCTCTCAATGTTCCCTTTGTGTCGCTCCCCTTCCTCACTTTTCAATAATGCAGAAAGAACGCTCTGATTCGGAATGATGATGTTTTCCCCCCAAATTTTATAGTCTGAGCCTAATAAGCTTTGTGAATAATAAAGAGCTGATGACAGATAAAATATCTGTGCTAGTGCTTGTAAACCCAAGGCCATGTGATGGTGGTGCAGGATTTCAGAACGCACTTCTGCCACTGTGTACCTGCTGCTGCGAAAAAGGACGTCTAAGAAAGAGAAGAAGCCTCATTAGTAGAACATCTGTCTGAGTTTTCATTATTACCTCCAGGAGGTATTGTGATCACTTTGTTTGTTTGTTTGTTTGTTTTCATCTTCAGTGTAAAACTCTTCCACCCATCTTTCCCAGATCTTCCCCACAGATAGGCCTAGGCCCTGGGACCAGCCCAGTCCATTCTGGTCCCAGTAGGACAAAGTTCAAGGTCACAGCAAGGTCACAACATCTACAGTTTTCCATCTGTCATCACTGAGACATTTTCCAAAATTCATCCAAAATTCCAAATGACTCCGATTCTCCTCCAGTTGGATCCACCTGTAGCTTAGAACAATCTCTTGTATGTGGAACTAAATTGTCCACATCCACTGTGGAATGTGGACTCTGTGGACATTTACATTGAACATGAAAATCCCATTTCCCACACATTTAAAATTAGAACTCAACTAATACTGATGTGAATTGAATGTAATTGGACAGACACATGACTGGGACCAAGCTTCAACTTCTCTTAAAATTAAAATTCTATAAATAAATAAATAAAAACTACAGACCCCCTGTACTGAAGACCTATAGTTCAAATCTTTTAATTCAATCAAACTATAACAATAAAAATTTAAAACCGATAAAAATGTATCACCATGTTTGACCGCAGTTTGTCTGCTGTGTGGAACAACCCTGAAACTGTTGAATTTAAAAACACAGTCCATCCACACATGCACACCGTTCAGGGTGCGTGGCGGAGGTTTGTGTTCTCTGAACACTTGTTTCTAAACTAGAAAAGCACTTGGAGAGCGCAAACCTCCGCTAAGGCAGATTAGAAGATTAGAAACACGCAAACAAACAAACAAACAAACAAACAAACAAACAAACAAACAAAGCAAAGTGATGACAATACCTCCTGGAGGAGGTGAACTATTAGAACCTTGGCACACACATTTTCCATATTCCCGTGTCCCATTGTCTTAGTGCCTTGTGTGGAGCTGCTGTTGCTGTGGAGGATAATGCAGTTTGGTTGAAATAAATTAAACTTATTCAAAAAGAATCCACAGAACCAAACTGTTTAATCCCTTTTCTCCTGCTAAATTACCAAACTGGGGGGATGATGGCACAGGAAATACAGGAAGAGTGGAGCTGAGGTGTGGCACATGCCAGACATCAGAGCAAATGGGGGGGTGGGGGGTTCCAAGGTACCAGCCCCCTTTAAACATTCTTACCTGTCATCTTAATTGCTTTAACTGTCAGCGTTACAGACCAATTAGACACTGCTCTTTATCAGGTTGGTCTGGGAGGAAGGAGACAGGAGGGTGAGGCAGTTAATATTCAAATTATCCATTCAAATATTTAAAATCAAACATGACAACAATGACATTAATTATCAGAAATAACAGCTATCTGGAGTGAAACAAATGGTTGGAGTTGTCAATTAGCGGAGTGAAGGGGAAAATGGGTCTGTCATTGAAAGGCAAAAAGAGGAAGGTGAAAGACCCATTCAAATAGTGGAATGTTAAAAGCACAAAGTGCACTAACCATCAATTCAGAATCCATTTTAGATAGTTTTCATATTTCACACATTTTTTTATAAATGTTAAAGCTGATGTACAGTGTTCGCCGTATCACATTCTCCTTTCATGCAGCTCCACAACTCTAGAAAAACTCAATGCTACAGCCATGGAATTCAAAATTACCTGTTTTTTGTCCTTTAAAATGGCACATTCTTTGGTGTATTTATTTATTATTTATTTCTATTGTGAATGAAATATGTGTTTATGAGTTTTTCTTTAATTTCTTGCGTACACAATGTCCCAACTTTTTGGGAATTGTGGTTGTACAAAGTTTTTTCAGTCATATATTCGTATAAGTTAAGTATCGACACAACATGTCTGACACTGACAGGACAACTTTCAAGGAATGGGCCGATCAAGGAAAAATATATTAAAGCTATATTATAGCTGCTAATCAGAATTAAAAATAATACCAATAATAATCAGAGTGGGTTCACCACTGTGGGTGGTTTCCCAGCTTTATCAGCTGGTTCATCTGCGCTAAGAGCGTTCATGCAGTGCACTCAGCTTCTTAAACCAGAAGGCGTGAATCGTGTCGGGTCCTGGTCCTGGTCCTGGTCCTGGTGCTGGTGCTGGTGCTGGTCCTGGTGCTGGTCCTGGTGCTGGTCCTGGTCCTGGTGCTGGTGCTGGTCCTGGTCCTGGTGCTGGTGCTGGTCCTGGTGCTGGTCCTGGTCCTGGTGCTGGTCCTGGTGCTGGTCCTGGTGCTGGTCCTGGTCCTGGTCCTGGTGCTGGTGCTGGTCCTGGTGCTGGTCCTGGTCCTGGTGCTGGTCCTGGTCCTGGTGCTGGTCCTGGTCCTGGTGCTGGTGCTGGTGCTGGTCCTGGTCCTGGTGCTGGTGCTGGTGCTGGTCCTGGTCCTGGTCCTGGTCCTGGTGCTGGTGCTGGTCCTGGTCCTGGTCCTGTCCAGCTCTTCATTTTGGACACTCTTGTTACTGGCTCTTGTTCTGGAAGTTGGCTGTGCTCTGCCTGTAAGTCTATCAGCCGTTGGGCGTTCGTGTTCTGTGCTGCCTCATTCTCTTCCAGGATTGGTCAGTCTCAGCCCTGGGTGGGTCTGTTGTCCTCTTGTTACCCCGTCATTGACAGTAGACCTTAGCTGGGTTAGTGGAGAACACTTTGTTTATTCCCTCCTCCAGGAGGTATTGTCATCACTTTGCTTTGTTTGTTTGTTTTTAGCCACTTTAGTGTAAAACTCTTCCACCCATCTTTCCCAGATCTTCCCCACAGATAGGCCTAGGCCCTGGGACCAGCCCAGTCCATTTTGGTCCCAGTAGGCCAAAGTTCAAGGTCACAGCAAGGTCACAACATCTACAGTTTTCCATCTGTCATCATTGAGACATTTTCCAAAATTCATCAAAAATTCCAAACGACTCTGATTCTCCTCCAGTTGGATCCACCTGTAGCTTAGAACAATCTCTTGTATCTGGAACTAAATTGTCCACATCCACTGTGGAATGTGGACTCTGTGGACATTTACACTGAACATTGAACATCCCATTTCCCACACATTTAAAATTAGAACTCAACTAATATTGATGTGAATTGAATCTAATTGGACAGACACATGACTGGGACCAGATTCACCTGTTTCTGTGTATGGAACAACCTGGAAACTGTTGGATTTAAACAGAAACAGTCGGTCCACACATGCACAGCGTTCAGGTGCTTGGTGGAGGTTTGTGTTCTCTGAACACTTGTTCCTCTTGCTCTCCTTCTCTTGTAGACCTCTTTAGGGGGTACCTATGGCTGTGAGCCTTTGCTTCGCAGCGTCCAGGTCCTCAGCTGTGGTCAGCTCTGTCCTTACATCCACACCTCTGCTTCGTTCTGTTCTTCCAGTAGAAGGAGGTCGCTGAGTTCCCCCTGGACTTCAGGATTCTCTCTCTCAGGTCAGCTGTTCTTGCAGCTGCGTGCTTGGTACCCAATCTCAATATTACATATGGGTGGTGGTGAACCCACCCCCAAGCTGACCTGTCGTCCTGGCTCCTCCCCCTTGCCGTAGCATCTTTGTACCGTGGATGAGGTCCAACGCTGTACCTCATCAATCTGTCGCTGAGATAGCAACTTCCTATCGCAGATATTTGAACACTGAGCTAAGAGCTGTTTCTTAGTCAGTCAGTGGTGTGAACCACTGAGCTATCCAGCCGCTTTATTTATTTATTTATTTATTTATTTATTTATTTATTTATTTATTTATGTACCATTAAAATTGTTTTCCATGGACGTTCTCTGTTGCCTGTGTAGTTTTTATTGTGCCACAAACTTTTTTAGGTGAAGGAAAATTCTAAATAGTGATGTGACTGTCCAAGTATGTGGATATCGCACCACCTTATAGAATGTGTACAATGAAAACACTAGACAAATTAAATTTGAATCAGTATTTTAGAATGATTCCCACTGACAGTATGAGTATGTGTTCGTGGGCTGTTTAAGTTTGAATTCTTCTGATCCAGGCCTCAGTCCATCTCAGTTCACCCACTGAGTTCAACCCCACCTCCTCTAATTTTGAGGACGTTTGGTGTATGGGTAAGTCAAAGCCAGAAAAGACTTTATCGAACCAACGGTTTTCGAGTTATGGCAGGTTGGCAGCTGGGTCTGTATGGGTTAACAGCTGTAGCCTCAGAGGAAAACGCTGTCGTGTTGATCATTTTTGTGGTCAGTTCAGGTCAGCCAGTGTTGCAGTGCATTGTGGGTTAGGACTGTGTCCTTTCCTTTGGTAGAAGACTGTCCCAGACTTTGGACAGCTGTTATCACGGCTGAACCCAAATCCTTCCTTTCACTGCAGGTCAAACTCAACTGGAGGTCAGCACACTGCTGCTGTCGAAGGAGTCTGGTGGACGAAAGAGAGTCATCTAAAAAAACTACAACAAAGCAGTGATATTAAGTATGCCCGTTGGGCCTGGCAGTAACGTAAAGCAATCAAAGTGTTCTAATTTTTTTTTGGGTGGTCCATTTTTAGGTGGATCAAACCCCTTTTCTTTTTCTTCTGGGTCGCAGCAGTGGTCTACATGGTGGATATACAATGAAAAGGACTCCACGGCTCAGCCAGGGCTGTGCATCAAACATTCTGTGACCCAGCTGAGATAAAGAGCCCTCATTTCTTTTCATCATGCATTTCTCTAACTTTTTTCCCTCTGCAGAATATGACTCATGTGTAGGAAAACTTTGACTAGCTCCCACATGTTGCATTAGTGTGACTGAAGACAAAAATAATATTTAATGAGTTGTAAGGAAGAAACAACTTTGTGATTAGGATGTTTGGTTCAAGTCCACTGTTGACCCATTAGAGTTTTTAGGATGATGTTGGTAACGACATGAGCAGACATTCACTGGTGTGCAATCCTACACTGTGAACTCTGGAATATATTTTATGTTGAATCTACAAACCAATAGAGTGAGCTGTAGTTTTATCTGTTCTGAAGCTGAAGGTTTTATGTTAACCCTTTATGGTTCACTCATTAAAATACTCTGAAATCCAACCTTTCAACCTTAGTGCGTCATTGGAGGATCTAACAAGACTTTATTACCTCCGCCAGGGGGTATTGTCATCACTTTGCTTTGTTTGTTTGTTTGTGTGTTTGTTTGTTTGTGTGTTTGTTTGTGTGTTTGTTTGTTTGTGTGTTTGTTTGTTTGTTTGTTAGCAACTTTACGGGAAAACTCTTCCACCCATCTTTCCCAAATCTTCCCCACAGATAGGCCTAGGCCCTGGGACCAACCCAGTACATTTTGGGCCAAGTAGGCCAAAGTTCAAGGTCACGGCAAGGTCACAACATCTACAGTTCAGCTTCTCATTAGTCCATGTGCATTCTGGGTCAGATCTCCAAAGACACTAAACACTGAGGAACAGGAAGAAAAGAGTTCAAACTGGACTGAATTTAATACAGACATTTCAGGTTGGACACATTTGTTCAGGTTATTCACATTTTATTGTTTCAGGATAGTTTGTAAATGTAAATATTTTCAGAATTTAATGTTATTCTTTGCACTAAAACAGAGACAAAAATTTGAAGGTTTTAATTCAAGATTTTTTGCTAAATTTGAGATTTTTTTTTTTTTTTTGGCTTAATTCAGTTCAAGACTGTGGAATTTTTACACTTTGTAAATTCATCCCAGGGGCTGGATTGGAACCTTTGGTGGGACGCATTTGGCCCCGGGACACGTTTGACACCCCTAATTTAAAGTGTGTATACATTTTTTGGACGTACACGTCCGATATAAGACATTTATGTAGAAGAGGAAGTACCGTCAGTAAATTAAGAACCAGATTTCCTGAAACTGACATGCTGATCTCCAGCTCAAAGCAGTACCTGCATGTACTCACACCTTAGAGGTGAAGGTCACTAATGCCATGTTTTCACTACGTGGAACCGGCTCGACTCCACTCTGGTATCAGGTCCTATTCCAGACCGTTTCCATCACAGGATACTACCCACTTTACAGTACGTGGTCGTCATAGCGATGCGGCGTGTTACTTCTGTGTCGTCTGCTCAGAGTTGCTGATAAACTCGCTCGTCACGTGTTGTCTCGTCAAACTCATGCTGAATTTTTATGTCGACCACCAAAGACTGAATCTCCTCCGACTGACCATGGTGTAGTTTTACAGACTGTCATCATGTGGATTCACCTACCGACAGATTTACTGGAAACTTCTGCATCTGTTTTTTGTAAAAGGGCGGGGCACAGAGACGACTTGTGGTCTGCAGTGTTTACACAGTGTCACCTTTTAGTATCTGGTCCTCAGTCCTGGAACCTCAGTGGAGGTGAGACCAAAAAACTAGCACCAGGTACCAGATTCCAGGTCCTTTTGACCTCCGCTGAGGAGGTTATGTTTTTGCCAGGGTTTGTTTGTTTGTTTGTTAGCAACGTAACTGAAGAAGTTATGGACGGATTTTCATAAAATTTTCAGGAAATGTTGATACTGGCTCAAGGAACAAATGATTAAATTTTGGTGGTGATGGGGGGGAGACGACAGATCTGTCTTGGCGGAGGTCTGCGCTCTGAGTGCTTTTTTAGTTGGTTTTGTTCTTTTTGGTTACGGAGTTTTCTTCAATGAACCTTCCAACATTTGTAAATGTAATCTTTGTCAGATCTCTCAGACAGGTTGTGTCCACTCTTATCCATTTTGTCTCACTGTGTTGATGTTTGGCAGGAAGTCCTTTTCCACGACAATTTCGTATTTTGTGTAGAACATGCACTGGTACCAGTCCAGTACACCTTCATTCCCCAAATGTTTTCAGTCAGTTGTCAGTGTGTCTGCATTAACCTCACTGTACGTCTGTTCATCTGCCATCAGGACGAAAATACTGGGTTTCATTTTGACACATGGATTAACACATGGTTGGCAGCTGACACGTCATTATCACATTTAACATATACTCTGCTAAATTCAAAATGCAACTGAAGGCAGCACCGAAGAATTTGCAGCTTAGTTTTTGCTATTTCTGATTTTATTATAATATCAGGCAAGTAATATTTTCTGTCTTATAAACGTAGTGTGTGGTGGTACATGTCTGACTCTACAAATTATCACAAAAACAAGTTGTCACAACCAAAACTACGACCCAAATGAGGGTTGGCTGAGGTCGCTGTTTGACAACATAATAGAACACAACACACTGTGAAGAAAACAGTGTTCAGAACAGGAGGCCAACGCAGTAGGCAATCATCAGAGAAACCACCCCCCAGAAAAGAGGCTGATTTAAATACATGTGCTCAACTACAGGGACATGCATGCATATGTTTTTACAAGCACCACCAAGAAGGAAATAAGGAGCTAAGCAACAATAACAGGCTTTTATAGAAGAACTACCAACCACAATGTCATTCAGGTCTTTGTCTTTGAAAGATTGTAAACATTTAGTGACGAGACGAGGTAAAATGAACCAGTACTATGCTTTACAGTAGTCATTGTATTTTGTTTTGTGCTTAATGAAAGAAAAAATAAAACAGATTATGCAGATACAAACAGAAGCACGCATCGTATAATAAAGAAGATTCCATTCCATAATAATAACTCTGATTATATATACCATCAGGGAAACATAATTATTCTGAATTTTAAGGTGTAAAATAGGTAATTAGATGAACATACAATAACAGAACAATTACAGAACACATTAGTTGTTATTCCATTGACCTTCAAATTGCATGAATATAACTTGCTCATTGTAGAAGCCAATAATGTAACAAGTGTTCAGAGAACGCAAACCTCCACCAAGCACCTGAACAGTGTGCATGTGTGGATCGACTCTTTCTGTTTAAATTCAACAGTTTCCAGGTTGTTCCATACAGCAGAAAAAAGTTGCAGCTTGGTCCCAGTCATGTGTCTGTCCAATTATATGAAATTCACATCAATATTAGTTGAGTTCTAATTTTAAATGTGTGGTAAATGGGATTTTCAGTGTTCACTGTAAATGTCCACAGAGTCCACATTCCACAGTGGATGTGGACAATTTAGTTCCAGATACAAGAGATTGTTCTAAGCTACAGGTGGATCCAACTGGAGGAGAATCAGAGTCGTTTTGAATTCTTTAAGAATTTTGGAAAATTGGTCAATGATGACAGATGGAAAACTGTAGAGGTTGTGACCTTGAACTTTGTCCTACTGGGACCAAAATGTACTGGGTTGGTCCCAGAGCCTCGGCCTATCTGTGGGGAAGATCTGGGAAAGATGGGTGGAAGAGTTTTACACTAAATATGTTAACAAACAAACAAACAAACACGCAAACAAACACACAAAGCAAAGTGATCACAGTACCTCCTGGCGGAGGGAATAACAGCTGATATCATAATAAATTTGCCATTTTTAAAATGTAATAGGTCAATAACGTAATATCTGGACAACAATGTAATAAAAGTCCTGAACCGATAACGTAATAGCTTTTGGCCAATAATGTTAAAACTTATTATGTTATTGGCTCAGTTATTACATTTGCAGAGAATTTTTTTCTTATCAATAATGTAATGAACAGCCAATAACTAAAACGTTATTGGCCACAAGTTATTACGTTATCGGTTCAGGACTTTTATTATGTTACTGTCCGTTATTATGTTATCGGCTGTTATTACGTTATCGGCTGTTATTACATTATTGGCTTCTACACGCATAAAAATTGACATAATGGAAAAATGATCATTTCAGCAAAACTCTAATTTCTCCATTAAAAGTTTTTGCGCTGGCAAGAAGTGGTTTTTCGGGTGTAGCACAATTAGTATATCACACAAAACTGCAATGGAAACACCTTTTTCTGCAACTAGTCACATGAATAAAACAAGAAAAGCATTCGGAGAGCGCAGACCTCTGCCAAGGCAGATCTGCCCCCCCCCCCCCCCCCCCCAATCACCACCAAAATTTAATCAGTTGTTCTTTGTGCCAGTATCAACATTTCCTGACAATTTCCTGAAAATCTGTCCATAACTTTTTGAGTTTTCTTGCTAACAAACAAACATGTAAACACACAAAGCAAAGTGATCACAGTACCTCCTGGCAGAGGTAAAAAAAAAACAAAACAAATGTTGACAGACTTTACAACGAGAGAAGAAGAAGAGTTTTAACAGAAACATGGTGTGTGTGTATGTGTGGACACACCAGGAAACCACATCATTTTTTCATTCAGTAGGAGACAGAGGGGGAATAGATAATAATAATGAATATATCTGTAAATCAACACCACATTTACCTTTGTCTCCATGTTTATGGAATGACTTCTGGTGTCATCTCGTGATAATAAATAAACAAATCATCGCATTTGTGATTTCATGGAAAAACTGACATTACACACTTCTGTTTTTTCGACATTTAGTAAATATGAGTAAAGTTTTGCACAGATGTCCAATGGAAAAGCCACTACTGTCATCAGGTATAAAATGTTTTCTAATTTGATGCAGTGTCATAAACGTTCAATCAGATGCTAACAGTTTTTAGGTGCTATTTTAAAAACTGTGTCTTGTGAGGTATCATGGATCTGGACCTCTGAACTTTTCCCTGAATTAGTTCATCTTAACCCTTTATCAGGCAAGTGACTATTTTTGGTAATTTCCATAAATGTTAAATATGGGGCCAATCCTGTGCCTTAGTGAGGTCCAGAACCATGTTGGTTTTTCTAACATTATACTGTGATTCAGACAGATTTTACAGACATGTTGAAGCTGTAAATAGTGAATATGAGTAATTTTGGTCTGTTTATGACCCTTTAGCACAGGGGTGTCAAACATGGGGCCCGGGGCCCAAATGCGTCCCCCCAAAGGTTCTAATCCGACCCCTGGGATGAATTTACAAAGTGTATAAATTCCACAGTCCAGGCTGTGGAACTCATTTTAGTGTGGGTTCCACATCCAGACCAATCTGATCTACAGTCCAATAAGAACAGCAGAAGAACCCACACAAAAGAATGACTGCAGATTTACTACTGGGTTTGATGGAAAAAAATAATATTACATTATGTCTGTAAATAATGATAACTTCAAATATTTGTCTTTGCTTTAGTGCAAAAAATAACAATAAATTATGAAAATATTTCCATTTCCAAACTCTCCTGTAACAATAAAATATGACCAACCTGAAATGTCTGTATTAAATTCAGTCCAGTTTGAACTCTTTTCTTCCTGTTCCTCAGTGTTTAGTGTCTTTGTAGATCTGATCCAGAATGCACATGGACTAATGAGAAGTGGAGGCAGAATATTGTTAAAATTGCACTGATTTTTCTTAATAAACGTACATTTTTTCAGGTTATTCACATCTTTTTTGTTTGGATAGTTTATAAAAGTAAATATTCTCATAATTTAATGTTTTTGTTTTTTTTTTGCCCTAATACAAAGACAAAAAATGTGCAGTTGTCATTATTTATCGGTTCTTCTGTTCTTATTTCACTGGTTCTGTCCACTGCAGATCAGATCAGACTGAATGTGGAACCTGAAAGAACAGGAGTTTGAGAACCCTGCTTTAACAGTTGTTTTATTGCATATGTTTACTTTTTAGTAAGTGCCACTCAGATGTTTTAGGGCAAGAGATGATTTCCAATAACATAGAAAGGTTGAAATTTTGAATTTCAGAGTATTTCAATGGGTGCCCTTTAAAGGGTAAAAGCTGCGTATGACTTTCATCACTATTTTTTTTTTTCAAATGTGTCCAGTTTGTTGCAAAAACAGATTTTTTTTTTGTTTTGTTTGTTTTTTTTTAATACCAGTTTGTTTGCGTCTGCATGTTCAGGGAAAACTGACACATATGAAATGGATGGTGTTATGTCACATGTTTCTCATTTCTTTTATGTCTTTGTATAATGAAGCTGCACCTGAAACATCAAACCCAGGTGTACAAATCAGTGTGTGACCTGCAGTAGATTGAGGTCAGTGTGGATACCTTCAGGAGGTTTGAAGTCAAACCACTGATGAAATGCATAAAACAGGTTCAAGCTTTTACCTGTACTGTAAAAGTGTCTTCCTTTTTTAACAGGCACGAAATGGAAGCAAAACTGATGGACATGGGACAAAGCATGGGCTGGTATGGGAGGGTTAAATCCTCCTGAGAGCCAGCAATGCATTTTTGTCCACTGTAGGGGACAGAAGTTTGACAGTTTTACTTTAAAAATGCTGTCCATTGCAAAGGACATTCCATTAAAAATAAATAAATAAATAAATAAATAAATAAATAAATAAAAAAAAGTTTAAAAAATGTATCTGAAAAAATTGTTGCATTATGTCGTTTCCAATCAAGACAATTGTTTAATATAAAAACTAGAAGCACTCGGAGAGCACAGACCAACGCCAAGGCAGATTAGTGATCCGGATTTGGATGAAAATTTCAGGAAATGTTGATACTGGCACAAGGAACAAATGATTAAATTTTGGTGGTGATCGGGGGTGGGGGGGCGCGGGGGCCCACTGATCTGCCTTGGCGGAGGTCTGTGCTGTCTTTTCTAGAAAAGCACTCGTAGAGCGCAGATCTCTGCCAAAGCAGATCAGTGAGCTCCCGTGGCCCCCCCCCCCCCCCCCCCCCCGATCACCCCCAAAATTTAATCCTTTGTTCCTTGTGCCAGTATCAACATTTCCTGAAATTTTCATCCATATCTGTCCATAACTTTTTGAGTTATCTTGCTAACAGACAAATAAACAAACCAACTCCGACAAAAACAGAACCTCTTTGGCGGAGGTAAAAAAGCACAAAATGTTCACTTTCCTGGGTCTCAGGAGGATATGCAGTAAAATAATGTACAGACAACACTGGCACAGCATCCTCAAGGTCATCCTGATCGACCTGTGCAGGGGCGTAGAATTGGGTATGGACTCTAGGGACACGCCCACCCACTGCTGTGTGGTCACTATCAGTCCAACCGCTGTCCGTAGTGTTTAGTCAATGATTATGACACACAAAGGGTTAACAGTCTGTCTATGCTAGAAGTCCCGCCTCTAATGTAAATATCCCTCTCCGATTGGCTCTTTGGTTTTGCTAACGTACATGTGATTGGCCGTCCCTGCTGTCACTCCATCTACTTGTCAAATGAACCTGCTCGTTGGAGCGCTAACGGAAGTTTTCAGTCTGTTTGTATTTGTTCTGTCTGGGTCACATCAGTTAGATGGATTTGAATATCAGTGGAGTCATTTACATGTACATTTGGATGTGTGTGTGTGTGTGTGTGTGTTTGTGCTCGGTATTTTGGATGTAAAGGATGTCAAAGAAAAGAAAACTGGACATAAGACACTTCTATAGGAGTCCCAGTGTGAGTTAGTTCAAGGGTTTAGAACTGCAGAGACTCAACACAGATACTGAAGAAAAGACACTATTCAATGACAAACAGAAACACTTTTTAAAAGTTATTTTTACTTACTTTAATGCATTTCTATGGAAGAGCAACTGTTTAAAAAACACACAAAGAAAATTTGTGGGGAAAATACGATAAAACTTCAGATTATAAATGTGATTCTAGATGTGATTGTATCCATATTTTGGGGAATAAATTCCATGTAATAATTGAAAGTAAAAGCCTTTTTTGCTCAGACAATAACTGTACCATCAAACTGTATGATCAGTGTATCCCAAGTGCTTCCTGAACTCGTTTTTGGAGCCTCCAATCAACAAACACAAAAAATCCTTCCGTTACAATCTACACTCACAGATTCTGTCCCCTTCCTTCTTTGACATTCGCCAGATTAGCTTCAGAACATGAGACACAACATGAAAAATGACACACACTGAGGAGTATGTGCTCTGCTTTTACCACAACATGCTCCTGAATGGATAGATGGATAAATACACGGGTGATGAATAAATAAAACAGACACATAAATATACAGAGCCCAGTGCTGCAGTCCTTGTATGTGGTGTTTGACTGATGTGGGTCTTTGAAGGCCACTAAATAAATGAGGTAACACCTGTGAGCTGGTTCACAAAGCTCCAGTCCAGTCCAGCGTTGGCCTGGCGTCCTCATCACATTTCATGATAGATCCGACACAGCGTTTTCAACATGGCGGTGCTCACTCTTGGCTGTGTGCACGCTCACACATACTGACGCTCCAAAGCTCTGCTGAAGCGTTCTGCTGCTGTTCTTCATGCAGGGTTTCAAAGCTGTCCAGCAGCTGTCAGTCAAGTCATGACACTTTGGGAAGGCGCTTTAGGAAGTGGTGCTTTTTTTTTCTTCTGTTGGAGTCCAAGGCACTCTGTTTGGCAGTCATTTATCATTTAAGGTGCAGGAAACAAGCATTCCTGACAGAGGTTTGGGTTTTCTTTTTGTCAGATTTGGTGGTTCAGGGAAACTGAACGCCTCCAAGAGTAGGGCTGCACGATTCGGGCAAAAATGTGAATCAGGATTCTTTTGCTAAGAATGAAAGTCACGATTCTCTGGCATGATTTTTTTCACAAAATGTTTATTGCACAGATGTCAAGGAAATGGGTCCTTTTACCTCTGATTCACATCTTTCATTTCACTCTGCAGTTGTCCGGTCACTTCTGCAGTGTTTGCTGTGGAATTGATCTGTTGGTGTGGGTGTGTGTGATGGGCGGGGGGGTGGGTGGGGGGGTGGGTTGTGCACGCGCACAGTTTGGTGGGGGGTGCACGCGCGTACGTTTCAGCCAGTTAACCATGCGCATGCGTTGGTTTCTATCCTGTTTATACTATGGGGGTACGGGGCGGTGTGGTCTGTGCCCCCACAGAAGTGAAAGTGAAACTCTGTTCACCCCACCCCCCACCCCCCCGTCCTGGACTATTATATATTATACTTATTGTCGGCTTCCTGATAAAACCTGCTCTGTGACTTTTGGCAAATTTTACAGGAGAAACAAAAAACTGTTTCTATAACAGGAAACTGAAATATGACAAAAAAATATCTGTTCCTTTAATGTTGGTACTTATGATGGAATGGAAACAACTTTCACAGGAGACTGAAATTTGAAGCTATAATAGGGGAGAGAGCAGGTTTTTATTCCCAACCAAAATGTCACTTAGAAGGTTTTATCAGGAAGCCGACGATATGTGTAATACACAACGGTGATGGTTTTTTTGTCTGAAATGTTTGGTGTGGTGCATGGATAAACCTCAGCAGCAGAAACGCTGCACTTATGGTCCCGGTTGCTAAGCAGCATCAGCTGATCTGTGAAAGTTTGCAGCGCAAAGAAACTTCCCAGCAGCACAATGGAATATTTTTAATGTAAAATTTTTGTAGAGGGTGAGACTTTAGATTCTTGGTTAAAGGCCAAGTTATCGTCACCGGAAAAGAAAAGAAGAAGAAGAACAGCAGCAGAAGTCAGAGAAGTGAAAATGAAAACACGACAGAAAACAAGACCGACATGAGATGAACACTGATGAAAGTGAACCTTAAATGTGCAGGAGTTCAGGAGGGGGACTCACCACTACCACTGGGGTTTTCATCCATTTCACTCTTTTTACCGCAGACGTTCCTCTGCTCTAATTCACTCTTTCTTCACTCATCTACAGCCCACAGCAGCAGGTCACATGTTGTAAAGACGCTTTACCATTGGTTGAGGGAAGAGGCGGCGGCCATTCTGCGTTTGTGGGCATTTGTTTGTAATGCAGCCGTGAAATAAAATGCTTAAGAATAGTCCGTGTTTAGAAACGAGATTGCATTCATGTGTGAATTGAGATCGCGATCTTTTAACTACCAATTGTGCAGCCCTATCCTAGAGCTCAGTTACATCCGTCATTCAGAAATGAAAGGAACATGGCACAAACTGATCGACTGTGAGGATGGAGAAGAGTGCAGGAGAAGACCAAAGCACCTCCTGTATGACTAGTCTGAAGGAGTTAGAAGCTTCAGCACATGAGGTGGGAAACTCTGTGCGTGTGATAACTGTTGACTTATTCACTGGTCCAAGCTTTATGGGAGAGTGGCCAAGAGGAAGTCACTGGTGAAGAAATATGCTCCAGAGTGGAAAAGCAGAATTCTTTGGTCTGATGAGAACAAAATGGAGTTTGTTTTTTTTTGGTGGCAGCATCAGGCTGTGGGTCAAACGCTTGGAATAGGTCAATAGGAAAGTCCTGGATAAAAATCTGATTCTGTCTGCAAGAGAAGTACAACTTGGGAAAAGATTTATTTCCCAGCACGATAAGGAACCAAAGCATAAAAGCAAAAGCGACACAGAAATGGTTTAAGGACAAAGTGGATGTTTGAGCAGCCGGGTCCAAGCCCAGACCTCCGTCTGTCAGAGAATTTATGGCTTGACTTGAGAAAGTCTGTTTGAACTGGACTCTTGTGCAATCTGTCAGATGGATACTCTTCGGCTCAATCCCAATTCACCTTTTGGCCCCTCCCCTTGACCTTTGCACTTGGCGCTACCCCTTGCAATGGAGTTGTAAGGGGTAGTGGGTAAACATTCCCTGATGAAATGGTCCAACCCTTCCAGACCTGTTCTGTCATCATCAGTCATCGATGTCGCTATTAACAGATGCAAAAACTTAGTTTCCGACAGAATTCTCCATGTCGTCAGCAGCTGGAACCGTCTCTGTTCCATGGACTTGGGTCATCTTTTTGTGGCAGAAATGCGATCTATAACACATTGAAACGGCTTTAAACGGACGATCAAATGATTAAGGCTGTATTCACACCTACCTCGTTTGGTCCGTTTAAAACAGACCAGAGTCTGTTTCCCCAGAAAGTCCGGACTTTTTTTTAGGTGTGAATACAAACAAGCGAACTCTGATTCGAACCAAACAACCGAGACCCTAGGTGGTCTCAGTCCGCTTCCAAACGGACTCTGGGCCGGTTCACTTCTGGTGTGAATATTGAGGTTTTGCACATACGTCACATGATCACGTGGTTTTCTGTTTACGACACCATATTGGTAGGCAAGCTTTCCTTTGGATCGTACAACGTATTAAAGGATGGACCTGCTAAACTCCTGTATGCCGTTTATTCCTTCTCTTTCACCAGTATCAGTTCTGCATACAGAACGCTGGGTTCCACTGGTGGCAGCGGTGCTTCTGTTCTGCCCACCGCTGTTTACAGTTATTACCACGGTTAGCCTAGCTTCTCAGTACAGTTAGCCTAGCTTCTCAGTACAGTTAGCCTAGCTTCTCAGTATAGTCAGCCTAGCTTCTCAGTACAGTTAGCCTAGCTTCTCAGTACAGTTAGCCTAGCTTCTCAGTATAGTCAGCCTAGCTTCTCAGTACAGTTAACCTAGCTTCTCAGTATAGTTAGCCTGTGTGTCTGTTGCGCTTAGCGACGTGGAAAATCAGAATAGTCCTCATGTGGTCTGGTGCTGCAGACCCTTTAAACCTCCAGGAGGACTTCCCCTGGACCATCACCTACAGACACGGTGCTTGTGGATCTACCTGCTCCCTTTGAGTTTCCTCAGCTGGGTGAGGCAGATGGAAGTGGGCGGAGCTACGGCTGGCAACACCGCTGAGTTCAGCTGGAGCTGGAAACAATACTGCCCCCCCGTCTGTGCCTGTCTGCTGTAACTATGGGACAGCCTTCCACATGAGGTCCAGTCACATGATGCAGATGGGAGGGGCTTTAGGACACAGACAGTTCATGGAGTGTTTCCAGTGAACATCTGGGCTGGTTCACCAGTTCAGAGCCTGCAGGTGTACGGCTGATGGGAGCCGGCTGGAGCTGGGAACACTGGTTTGACCGCTGAGTTACGCGCATCACTGTAGTTCGTAAACATGTAAACTCATCTGTGGTGCCTTTAGCACAAACAGACTCGCAAATAAAAAAACACACAAACTCCAGTCCCAAGAAAAACACCACATAAAGCAACAGTTCAGACTTTCTGGATCCAGATCGCGATGATATCCAGATGTTCGTATTATGAAACTGGCTCTGAATGAGCTTTTCTTGAGTGTTAACATTATTTTCGTAATTTGTGTCTGTAAAAATACAATAAATATTCCGAAAATGCTAACTGTATGTGGGACCACCACGTCTATTTTCATTAACACCGGCCGTTCTCTGATTGACCCCGCCCCCGACTTTTCTGTCCAATGCCAGTGCAGTTCGTCACATGCGTGCTTCTGTTTACACATTTTGGTCCACTAGCAAAAAGTGCAATGAGAATGCGATCTGACCCAAATGAAAACAATAAAGTCCATATTCGATCCGAATCAAATAAACGGACCAAAGGACTTTTCAGGTGTGAATACAGCCTGAGTTATTTTTGAAGAAAATACTCAGCCTACATTTGTGTGTTCCTTTGGTCGCTGCTGCTCTTGTTTATCTCCATCTCACTGATGATTTGAACAGAATTATGGGAGATTTCTCAGACCCCTGTGTTTGGAGTGTGGTCCTGAAAAATCTCCGTTTGGAGGGTCAAACAGCCCCTCCCCCTTAGCCCTTCCCCTCTGACTCATTGAGAATCAGGACTTGGCCCCTCCCCCTCTTGTGAAGGGGAGGGGCCAAGGGGTGAATTGGGATTGGGCCTTGGTTTCATAGTGGCTCCACCCACTTGTTACTCCCAGACTCACCGTACAGATGTTGTCAGCCTCACACGTCAGTGAACGTCAGCCTGAGGTTGACTTCTTCTCACTTGAATCTTGAGTTTTCAGGATTAAAAAACAAAAGACTGTTTTTACTGTTGGCTGAATTTAAATGTTGAAGTGTGAGTATCCAACTGAGGCAACAGAAGTGAAATACAGTCGTAGTCGCAAAGTCAAGGCGCCTAATGTAGCTGTCTTCTAGGGATGTAACGATTATCGGTGTAACGATAAACGCAGTAAAATCACAGACAGTTTGTATTATCGTTTAAATTCTAATTATCGAGATAACCATGTTTGATTACTGCACTTTTAGGGGAAAACCCCTATGTAAAGATCTGCTTTAATGTCAGATATTTGAGTATAGTTTTAATTTATTACAATTTTAATTTTCTATACCTAATATTTGGAACCAATATTCACTTTTAAAGTCTTTGAAAAGGTTCGTTAAACATCTGTGTGTTATTTATGCAACAAATTATATACATTTTTCAAATTGGATTTTATATTTTTTTGTGGTTTTTTGTCCTTTTATGTTTTTATAGTAGGTTAAAGTGAAAAAAATAAAAGATGATATAGATGAAGTTGTGCTGAAAAACAGATCCCACACATGGGTATAGTAAACATTTGTTTCTATAGTATATAAAGGCCAAATCAAAAGGACTGAAAAACAGACAGAATAGACTCCGACCACTAAGGGTTAATATTTGAATGTTTCTGACACAGAAGGAACACTGTACCTATAATTTTATTTTATTTATTTATTTATTTTTTTATTATTTTTTCTTTTAATACTCTTTGAACATTTTGAGCACAGTTTCAGTAATACCACAATAATAATGATAACCGTGATAATTTTGGTCACAATAACCCTGATATGAAATGTTCGTATGGTTCCATCCCTGCTCTCTTCATACCCTACCTGTTAGGAATCCGGATTAAAAGGTAATAAACAAGTATGTTCACATCAGTGTATGAGCCCCTTAGAGCAGTCATGCATCAAACACCACGTGTGCATACACACAGGGCCGTATAGAAGATTACCTTAAAGCATATGATAAATATGCAGTGGTTCCCAGGAGCAGCTCATACATTCACATCCTATTAAACTGACTGGAAGTCACACGGTCACAACTACAGGGATTTTCTTTATTTGTTTTCAAGGGCAAAACCTATTAACTAATGCATATCACATGCTCCTGTGGCCCACACTCACCATTTTCATTTGAATCTCTGACTCTTTTTCTTCTTTTTTTTTTTTTTTTTTTTACTCAAGAAGGAACATCAGTGTCTGGAGGATGTTACTTTATCAATAATACTGTATGTTTGACCCTAGTGCAGGGGTCTCAAACATGCGTCCTGGGGGCCAAATGCGGCCCGCCAAAGATTCCAATCCGGCCCATAGGTTGAATTAACAAAGTGTATAAATTCCACAGTCCAGGCTGTGGAACTCATTTTAGTGTGGGTTCCACATCCAGACCAATCTGATCTACAGTCAAATAATAACAGCAGAAGAACCCACACAAAAGAACGACTGCAGATTTACTACTGGGTTTGATGGGAAAAAAAGTCTTACATTATCCCTATAAATAATGACAACTTCAAATGTTTGTCTTTGTTTTAGTGCAAAAAATAACATTAAATGATGAAAATATTTCCATTTCCAAACTCTCCTGTAACAATAAAATGTGAATAACCTGAACAAATAAGAACAACCTGAAATGTCTGAAGAAAATTCAGCCCAATTGTAACAATTTTCTGCCTAAGTGCAAAAAAGATGTGAATAACCTGAAAAAAATTAAATTTCTTCAGATAAATCAGTGTAATTTTCTCAGTCTTCTTCCTCCACTTCTCATTAGTCCATGTGCATGCTGGATCAGATCTGCAAAGACACTAAACACTGAGGAACAGGAGGAAAAGAGTTCAAACTGGACTGAATTTAATACAGACATTTCAGGTTCATATTTGTTCAGGTTTTTCACATTTTATTGTTACAGGAGAGTTTGGAAATGGAAATATTTTCATAATTTAATGTTATTTTTTGCACTAAAACAAAGACAAACATTTGAAGTTGTCATTATTTACAGACATAATGTCATATTATTTTTCCATCAAACCCAGTAGTAAATCTGCAGTGGTTCTTTTGTGTGGGTTCTTCTGCTGTTATTATTGGACTGTAGATCAGATTGGTCTGGATGTGGAACCCACACTAAAATGAGTTCCACAGCCTGGACTGTGGAATTTAGACACTTTGTAAATTCATCCCAGGGGTCGGACTGGAACCTCTGGGGGGTGCATGTTTGCCCCCCTGGTTTAAATGAATAGATTCTTTTAACTGATTGGTTCCTGAACAGCTGTGGTCTTGCCGCTGCTCATCTCTGCTCACATTTGGACACACTTCCAGTTCTTACATGAGTTTAGTGAGCGGCGCACATTCAAAGAAAAACTCCTTCTCCAACTTTGGCTGCATTCAACTGTCACTAAAACTACTGTATCCCATAAACCTTTTCAAAGCTCAGGTCAGACAGAAGTCGGATGCCTCTGAGGGTCCTGCCAGCTTCGTACCGCATCATTTCTGCATAAACAGGAAATGCTGTTGAGACGAGAACGAAGCCTGTTTTAGATCCACGAGCCTTGAACACAAACGCAGACTTCTGTCTGTGTCTGTTCTGACCAGTGAGGACCAGGCGTCCAGAGGAAGGACGTCAGCGTTCAGTCTGTGAAAGCCTGGCACTGTTCACAGCTGGTCTGAGAAAGCAGGCAGCAGCACGAAAGAAGGACCTAAGAGCAGAATACACACTGAATACACACTGAATACACACTGAATACACACCGAATACACACCGAATATACACTGAATACACACTGAATACACACTGAATATACACTGAATACACACTGAATACACACTGAATATACACTGAATACACACTGAATACACACTGAATATACACTGAATACACACTGAATATACACTGAATATACACTGAATACACACTGAATATACACTGAATACACACTGAATATACACTGAATACACACTGAATATACACTGAATACACACTGAATACACACTGAATACACACTGAATATACACTGAATACACACTGAATACACACTGAATATACACTGAATACACACTGAATATACACTGAATACACACTGAATATACACTGAATACACACTGAATATACACTGAATACACACTGAATACACACTGAATACACACTGAATATACACTGAATACACACTGAATACACACTGAATATACACTGAATACACACTGAATATACACTGAATATACACTGAATACACACTGAATATACACTGAATACACACTGAATATACACTGAATACACACTGAATACACACTGAATATACACTGAATACACACTGAATACACACTGAATACACACTGAACACACACTGAATACACACTGAATATACACTGAATACACACTGAATATACACACTGAATACACACTGAATATACACTGAATACACACTGAATACACACTGAATACACACTGAATACACACTGAACACACACTGAACATACACTGAATACACACTGAATACACACTGAATATACACTGAATATACACTGAATACACACTGAATATACACTGAATACACACTGAATACACACTGAATACACACTGAATATACACTGAATATACACTGAATACACACTGAATACACACTGAATACACACTGAATACACATTGAATACACACTGAATATACACTGAATATACACCGAATACACACCGAATACACACCGAATACACACCGAATACACACCGAATATACACCGAATACACACCGAATACACACCGAATACACACCGAATATACACCGAATACACACCGAATACACACCGAATACACACCGAATACACACCGAATGTACACCGAATACACACCGAATACACACCGAATACACACCGAATACACACCGAATACACACTGAATATACACTGAATACACACTGAATACACACTGAATATACACTGAATATACACTGAATACACACCGAATACACACCGAATACACACCGAATATACACTGAATTTACACTGAATACACACCGAATATACACCGAATACACACCGAATACACACCGAATATACACCGAATATACACCGAATACACACCGAATATACACTGAATACACACTGAATATACACTGAATATACACTGAATACACACTGAATATACACTGAATACACACTGAATATACACTGAATACACACGGAATATACACTGAATACACACTGAATACACACTGAATATACACCGAATACACACTGAATACACACTGAATACACACTGAATACACACTGAATATACACTGAATATACACTGAATACACACTGAATATACACTGAATATACACTGAATACACACTGAAAACACACTGAATACACACTGAATATACACTGAATACACACTGAATATACACTGAATATACACACCGAATACACACCGAATACACACCGAATATACACCGAATACACACCGAATATACACCGAATATACACCGAATTCACACCGAATACACACCGAATACACACTGAATACACACCGAATACACACCGAATACACACTGAATACACACTGAATACACACTGAATATACACTGAATACACACTGAATACACACTGAATACACACTGAATATACACACTGAATACACACTGAATATACACTGAAAACACACTGAATACACACTGAATATACACTGAATACACACTGAATACACACTGAATATACACACTGAATACACACTGAATACACACTGAATATACACTGAATATACACTGAATACACACTGAATATACACTGAATACACACTGAATATACACTGAATACACACTGAATATACACTGAATACACACTGAATACACACTGAATACACACTGAATATACTCTGAATACACACTGAATACACACTGAATACACACTGAATATACTCTGAATACACACTGAATATACACTGAATACACACTGAATACACACTGAATATACACTGAATACACACTGAATACACACTGAATACACACTGAATATACACTGAATATACTCTGAATACACACCGAATATACACCGAATACACACTGAATACACACCGAATATACACCGAATACACACCGAATACACACTGAATACACACTGAATATACACTGAATATACACTGAATACACACTGAATATACACACTGAATATACACTGAATACACACTGAATATACACTGAATACACACTGAATACACACTGAATACACACTGAATACACACACTGAATACACACTGAATACACACTGAATATACACTGAATACACACTGAATATACACTGAATATACACTGAATACACACTGAATACACACTGAATACACACTGAATACACACTGAATATACACTGAATACACACTGAATATACACTGAATACACACTGAATATACACTGAATACACACTGAATATACACTGAATATACACACTGAATACACACTGAATACACACTGAATATACACCGAATACACACCGAATACACACCGAATACACACTGAATATACACTGAATATACACTGAATACACACTGAATATACACACCGAATACACACTGAATACACACCGAATATACACCGAATACACACCGAATACACACTGAATACACACTGAATATACACTGAATATACACTGAATACACACTGAATATACACACTGAATACACACTGAATATACACACTGAATATACACTGAATACACACTGAATACACACTGAATATACACTGAATATACACACTGAATACACACTGAATACACACTGAATATACACTGAATACACACTGAATACACACTGAATATACACTGAATACACACTGAATATACACTGAATACACACTGAATACACACTGAATATACACACTGAATATACACTGAATACACACTGAATACACACTGAATACACACTGAATACACACACTGAATACACACTGAATACACACTGAATATACACTGAATACACACTGAATACACACTGAATATACACTGAATATACACACTGAATACACACTGAATACACACTGAATATACACTGAATACACACTGAATATACACTGAATATACACTGAATACACACTGAATACACACTGAATATACACTGAATACACACTGAATACACACTGAATATACACTGAATACACACTGAATATACACTGAATACACACTGAATATACACACTGAATACACACTGAATATACACTGAATACACACTGAATACACACTGAATACACACTGAATATACACTGAATACACACTGAATATACACTGAATACACACTGAATATACACACTGAATATACACTGAATACACACTGAATATACACACTGAATATACACTGAATATACACTGAATATACACTGAATACACACTGAATACACACTGAATATACACTGAATACACACTGAATATACACTGAATATACACTGAATACACACTGAATATACACTGAATATACACCGAATACACACTGAATACACACTGAATATACACTGAATAGACACTGAATATACACTGAATACACACTGAATATACACACTGAATACACACTGAATATACACTGAATATACACTGAATATACACTGAATACACACTGAATACACACTGAATATACACTGAATAGACACTGAATATACACTGAATACACACTGAATATACACACTGAATACACACTGAATATACACTGAATATACACTGAATATACACTGAATATACACTGAATATACACTGAATATACACACTGAATATACACTGAATACACACTGAATATACACACTGAATATACACTGAATACACACTGAATATACACTGAATATACACTGAATACACACTGAATACACACTGAATACACTGAATATACACTGAATACACACTGAATATACACTGAATATACACTGAATACACACTGAATACACACTGAATACACACTGAATATACACTGAATACACACTGAATATACACTGAATACACATACACTGAAATACTACACTGAATACACTGAATACACACTGAATACACACTGAATATACACTGATACACACTGAATACACACTGAATATACACTGAATACACACTGAATATACACACTGAATATACACACTGAATATACACTGAATACACACTGAATACACACTGAATACACACTGAATACACACTGAATACACACTGAATACACACTGAATATACACTGAATACACACTGAATACACACTGAATACACACTGAATACACACTGAATACACACTGAATACACACTGAATATACACTGAATACACACTGAATACACTGAATATACACTGAATACACACTGAATACACACTGAATATACACTGATATACACTGAATACACACTGAATACACACTGAATATACACTGAATATACACTGAATACACACTGAATATACACACTGAATACACACTGAATATACACTGAATACACACTGAATACACACTGAATACACACTGAATATACACTGAATACACACTGAATATACACAGAATACACACTGAATATACACTGAATATACACTGAATACACACTGAATACACACTGAATATACACTGAATATACACTGAATACACACTGAATATACACTGAATACACACTGAATATACACGAATACACACTGAATATACACACTGAATACACACTGAATATACACTGAATACACACTGAATACACACTGAATACACACTGAATATACACTGAATACACACTGAATATACACTGAATACACACTGAATATACACACTGAATATACACTGAATACACACTGAATATACACTGAATATACACTGAATACACACTGAATACACACTGAATATACACTGAATACACACTGAATATACACTGAATATACACTGAATATACACTGAATATACACTGAATACACACTGAATACACACTGAATACACACTGAATATACACTGAATAGACACTGAATATACACTGAATACACACTGAATATACACACTGAATACACACTGAATATACACTGAATATACACTGAATATACACTGAATACACTGAATACACACTGAATATACACTGAATAGACACTGAATATACACTGAATACACACTGAATATACACACTGAATATACACTGAATATACACTGAATATACACTGAATATACACTGAATATACACTGAATACACACTGAATATACACACTGAATATACACTGAATACACACTGAATATACACTGAATACACACTGAATACACACTGAATATACACTGAATAGACACTGAATATACACTGAATACACACTGAATATACACACTGAATATACACTGAATACACACTGAATATACACTGAATACACTGAATACACACTGAATATACACTGAATACACACTGAATATACACTGAATATACACTGAATATACACTGAATATACACTGAATACACACTGAATACACACTGAATACACACTGAATATACACTGAATACAGACTGAATACACACTGAATATACACTGAATACACACTGAATATACACTGAATACACACTGAATATACACTGAATACACACTGAATATACACTGAATACACACTGAATACACATGAATACACACTGAATATACACTGAATACACACTGAATACACACTGAATATACACTG
>NC_043976.1:45537085-45545039 GCF_902148855.1 Sphaeramia orbicularis | reverse complement strand
TCCACTGCAGATCAGATCAGACTGAATGTGGAACCTGAAAGAACAGGAGTGTGAGAGCCCGGGTATAGATCGTCTGTTTTATGGCTTCATCAGGCAGGAGTAAACCAGTAAACACAGTCCGCTGCTACCAGTGTATTCTAATGGGGCTGTTTTTTTTCTGTGTCATTTATATTTCTTCTACGCTCTCCATAATAGCCTGGATATGTGTGTATGACAGGACTTTAATTGCCTGAGTTAACAAGGTGAGCTCTACTCGGCCACCTTTTCGCGGCGCAAATCATAGCAGGGATATTCAAATCCAATCCGCGTAAACCTTTCACCTCCACGGGAAGTGCGAGAGCATAAATCTGAGCAATAACAGCAATAAAGTGGTAAATCTTTAAATGATGTTCTAACGCTGGGCGAGTGACTTCATTTGGGTGAGGTGACCCCACTCTTGAGGTGGGTGGGGGTGGGAGTGGGGGCGGTAGCAGAAAAATGAGAGGTTGATTCAGTTGGATTTATGGACGGTGTATAAAAGCAGGAACAAATGGAAGCTGAACCAAACACTGTTTCCTTTATAGTCGGTTTTGGGACTGTGTTTGGCTCCAGCTCAGTCACACAAATCGTTTCAGATTTCTTCACAGACAAATTGCTTCTTTAAAGAAAAGTATATTTTTATTGTTAAGTATACTGTAGAAAAAAAAAACCAGTAAAAAAAATGGTAATATTCCGGCAGCAGGGGTGCCAAAAAAATACTGTAAAATAACAGAAAACAACCATCTCATAAAAATACGGTAACTTCCCATAATTAAAATACAGTTGTTTGCCCTAACTTTAGATGAGATTTTGCTTTTTTTTTCCCTTTTTTTTGACTTTTTAATGTTTAATAAAGAATATTTACACGTATTAAAACAATCCAATTCCCTATAAATATATATATGAATAATTTTCAGTGAGACTCAGTTGTCCAATCCACTGATAAAAACTGTATTTGGACAGTTTATCAGTGCTTATACATGTTATACATTCACAAAAATACATTTATTCAACATTTGTTGTGAAACCTGTAATTACACTAGATATTTGTCAGTTAACCTTTGGACCCTTTGGTGGGTTGGATTTGGCCCCCGGGCCACATGTTTGACACCTGTGTTCTATAGTCTGGTCCAGTTTGTGTAGAATCAGTCTGACAGCTCACAGTCTGCATTAGAAAGCTGTGGTGGCTTAAGAGCTTTAGCCAGTGTAGACAGAGTTGTGGAGATTATGGTGGTGGTGGTGGTGGTGGTGGGGGTTATCCTCAAGATTTGTATGTATATATTCCAAACAGGTAAAAACAAAGCTCAATACAACAGGATGTGCACATCCTGTCTTATTATATTTGTAACATGTACTGTCCAGTTCACTGCATTTTCTAAGGATTAGTCTAATACACAGGTGTCAAACATGCGGCCTGGGGGCCAAATCCGGCCCACCAAAGGGTCCAGTCCGGCCCTGGGATGAATTTGTGAAAAGCAAAAATTACATTAAGATATGAACTATCCTTTTAGTTCAGGTTCCACATTCAGACCAGTTCAGTCTGCAGTGGGTCAGACCAGTCAAATACGATCAGAATAACCTAGAAATACTCCAACTTTTTCTCTTTGTAAATGTAAATATTTTCGTGTATTTACACGAAAACAAAGTATAATTTTGTGAAAATATCTGAATAACCTGAACAAATATGAACAACCTGAAATGTCTGAAGAGAAGTAAATACAATTTTAATAATATTCTGTCTGTTATTAAATGTTTTGTGTGTTTGTAGATCCACTGTGATCTGTAAGTTATTCTGTACATGTGGAAATGATATGATATGATAGTGAAGCATAATATTGTTAAAATTATAATTTTTTTTTCAGTTTGTTTGTATTATTCACATCGTTTGAAAGGATAGTTTGTAGATGCAAACATTTTTATAATGTAATTTTACTTTTTTCATTCTACAACATAGAGAAAAGTTTGGAGTTGACATTATTTATATATTATTAGATTATTATTTCACTGGTTCAACCCACTGCAGATTAAATTTAGCTGAATGTGGAACTGAACTAAAATGAGTTTGACAGCCCTGGTCTAATATAATGGACACAGTTTGGATGTGCATAAAGACATTCCTTGCCTACATTTAATGTGAAACTTTTTTTTTTTTTTTAGAGAAATTCACATGCATTTGTTTTCTTGTTCTTCCTTTTTTCTGTTTGTCATATTTTATTTCTGTATATGTGACCAGATTAAAGTTTACCTCTCTGGGACAAATTTATTTATTTATTTATTTATTTGCACATCATAAAACAGCAAGAGAACATAAAAAAAAACAAAAACATTCAAATTAGTAACATCATTGTGCAGGAGAGGTTAGAAGGTAAAAAAGGCTTATATGAACGTATTCCCTTTGAAATATTTTTTACATTTGAAAAAGAAGATTTTTAACAGAAGTCTGACAATATCTTTGATGATATCAGATTTTCCCCCAGGACAGTTTGCATTTTGTTGAAGGTACTTGGTTAAAAAAGTATATTTCAGGGGGTACCCCACTGTAAACGTATCTACACACACACACACACACACACACACACACACACACACACACACACACACACACACACACAGACAGACACTTGTCCTAATCTTGAGCAGCAGTACCAGTGCAACGGTACCAGTGCAGCAGTACCAGTGCAGCGGTACCAGTGCAGCAGTACCAGTGCAGTACCAGTGCAGCAGTACCAGTGCAGCAGTACCAGTGCAGTACCAGTGCAGCAGTACCAGTGCAGTAGTACCAGTGCAGTAGTACCAGTGCAGTACCAGTGCAGTAGTACCAGTGCAGTACCAGTGCAGCAGTACCAGTGCAGCAGTACCAGTGCAGTACCAGTGCAGTACCAGTGCAGTAGTACCAGTGCAGTACCAGTGCAGCAGTACCAGTGCAGCAGTACCAGTGCAGTACCAGTGCAGTACCAGTGCAGTAGTACCAGTGCAGTACCAGTGCAGTACCAGTGCAGCAGTACCAGTGCAGTACCAGTGCAGCAGTATCAGTGCAGTAGTACCAGTGCAGTACCAGTGCAGTACCAGTGCAGTAGTACCAGTGCAGTACCAGTGCAGCAGTACCAGTGCAGTAGTACCAGTGCAGTACCAGTGCAGTACCAGTGCAGCAGTACCAGTGCAGTACCAGTGCAGCAGTATCAGTGCAGTAGTACCAGTGCAGTACCAGTGCAGTACCAGTGCAGTAGTACCAGTGCAGTAGTACCAGTGCAGTACCAGTGCAGCAGTACCAGTGCAGTACCAGTGAAGTACCAGTGCAGTACCAGTGCAGTAGTACCAGTGCAGTACCAGTGCAGTACCAGTGAAGTACCAGTGCAGTACCAGTGCAGCAGTACCAGTGCAGTACCAGTGCAGTACCAGTGAAGTACCAGTGCAGTACCAGTGCAGTAGTACCAGTGCAGTACCAGTGCAGCAGTACCAGTGCAGTACCAGTGCAGCAGTACCAGTGTCTTCAGATGTGTGTGGTGAAGGCAGCAGCTTAGCTCTTTGATGTGGAACATGATTGGCTGTTGGACAGAGGCTGGCTCTGCTCTGTCGTATCCGTGTGCCGGCGCCCTCGGCGGGGGGCCGTTTAGGGAACGCATCACAATCAGCGCAGAGCGCGCCGGGGAAGAGCGAATCAACCAATTTAATTCTGTAGCTTTGTTTGTCTACGGGGCTGGGGGAGGAAGAGGAGAAGGAGAAAAAAGGATGAAAAAAGAACAAAAGGATCGGACGCATGCTTTATATTCAGTAGATCTGTCCTCGTCGGCGTCTTCCACATGTAATACTAATGAGTCCAAGACTGAGAGCAGGGGGGTCCACTTTAGTCCAGGTTCCACATTCAGCCTGGTCTGGTCTGCAGTGGACCGGACCAGGAAAAGAAGAACAGAAGAACCCAGAAGAATGACAACTGACAATTTATGTCTGTGTTTGAGTGAAAAAAAAAAACACATTAAATTATGAAAATACTGACTTTTATAAACTACCCAAAGAAAAAATATGGGAAGAACCTGAAAAAAAACTGAAATTTCTTCAGAAAAATAAGTGCAATTTTGGGAAGGAAGAAAGAAAGAAGGGAGGGAGGGAAGGAAGGGAGAGAGAAAGAAAGAAAGAAAGAGAGAAAGAAAGAAAGAAAGAAAGAAAGAGAGAAAGAAAGAAAGAAAGAAAGAAAGAGAGAAAGAAAGAAAGAAAGAAAGAAAGAAAAGAAAGAAAGAAAGAAAGAGTGTTAGCCTGTCAGTGTTAGCATTAGCATCGGTTACCCATCATGCCTCATTCTTGCAGCAGGTGTGGTTTCATCAGTTCGTCATCAGCTGTTTCCTCTTCAGGCTGGTCTGCTTCTCTAACTCCTGTTTAATTTGGACACAGTCATTAATTCATGGTGACATTTTCAGGGGATTTCTAGAATGAAACTGTACTTTCAGTTTCATATGTGCAGCCGCTTCATGTTTACTGGTGCTGCCAGCTTGACAGATGCCAGATGCCAGGGTGAGCGGGTTAAATAACACCAGCTAACGAGCAGCGACATCACAGAGCAGCTTTTCATCTGAAAGCAGCTTCTGGTTTGGTGTTATTTGTTATTTCAGGGAGACGAAAATCTCCTGATGCGTCTTCTCGTCTTTCCAACATGTTGGTTCAGGACATGTCTATAATGTCCACAGACAGACACTGTAAAAAAAAAAAAAAATGTAAAAAAACAAAACCAAAAAAAAAACAGTATTATTCCAGCAGCAGGGGTGCCAAAAAAATACTGTTAAATAACGGAAAATAACCATCTCATAAAAATACGGTAATTTTCCATCATTAAAATACAGTTTTTTGCCCTAACTTTACATGAGATTTTGCTTTTTTTTTTTTTTTTTTTTTTTTTTTTTTTTTACTTTTTAATGTTTAATAAAGAATATTTACATGTATTAAAACAATCCAATTCCCTATAAATATATAAATAAATACTTTTCAATGAGACTCAGTTGTCCGCATACATCATAACACAAAAGGGGCACAGCACACCTACAGGACCGGGGAGAACACACACACACAAAACACACACATATAAATAGACAAATTATGACCCAGGGTCATAACACCCCCCCACCTAAGTTTAAACATTTCCGCCCCTCAGGAAATGTTTAAAACCTAAAACCCAGAACAGAAAAGGGCCTCCAAGGACTCAAATAAGTCTGGACACACAGAGAGCTAATCAAACTAAAGGGAGGAGCTGTTTAAGTCGGCCCAAAGTACAGCTGTTGAAATCTCAGACCGACTGCCCTCCGGCCACCAGGCGGTGCACCTGCCGCACACACACCCGGCTCCTCAGACAGGTGGCAACGGCTTTTCCTAGGATACCTTGGGCTGGGTGGACAGGTAACGCAGCCCCCCCTAACCTACGAAAAACTCCTTTTAAGGCTTTGGAGTTCTCCAACTGGGCACACGGAACTGAAACACACCGTCCACTCTAACAGTCCTCCTCAGGACAGCGGGGCCACGGCTGTCCTATCTGCACCATCTGGAAGGACAGAAGACTTCAACATGTTTATGTGTCCTTCTATCTGGTGTTTTAATAACATAATCGGTGTCACTTATTTTACACTCCTCATAAGGACCAGAAAACCTTGTGTACAAACTTAAACCAACAATAAGTAACAAAACAAGAACCAGGACAACTGGCTGAAACTGACGAGTACGCGCACTATTATCATAATGCTGCTTCAAGTTCAGTTGGGCAGCAGATGGAGACTGACGGGCCGTCTCACAAGCAGTGGGTAACCGCGGTCTGAATGAACTGATGTAGCCCAGCTCCAGCGGTTCACCGGTAACTGGGACCGGATGTAAAGGCGCTGGGGGAACGGCCTGGTTATGCCTCCCACACACTTGGCACACAGAACAAGACCGACAGAACTGGACATCTACATGCAAGTCATCTACCTCTGGTTTTACATCGATACACACAGTTTCATTCAGATCTGAAGGAGGGCTGTTCGATTCGCACGGCGCGCACAAAAAGGAGTCGGACAGATCCGGCAGATCACCCAGCCGGCGAGCCTGGGCACGCGTTACGGCGCACACCGGAAAAACGGTTGGATCGCGGACAGCAGTGGAATTACACTCATCAGCAGTGGGGCAGTCGGTTACTTCAGGAACGGCAGGAAAAACTTTCTGACCGGCCAAATCATTTCCAAGGATCAGATCAGCCCCTGCCACGGGCAGCTGAGCACGCACACCAACGCACACGGTGCCAGAGACCAGCGGACAGGAGAGTGAAACAGAGCGCAGCGGCATGCGGAAAACACTCAGTTTTATTCCCTACACCAACAAATCAGAACCACAGTAGGTTTTATCTGAAAACGGCACCACGCCACGACGGACCACAGAATACTTCGCACCGGTATCTCTCAAAATGGTGATGGGAACCCGGTCGCCCTCACCCAACGACAAAAAACCATGTGAAATAAAAGGACGAAACTCATCATCAAAAACAGGCTTTTCACATTTTACTGGTTCTGAAGGAGACGCAGATTTACACTGTATTAAACCCACAGCAGAGGGACTTTTGGGTTTTGATTGCTCTTTTTCTTCAAAAAAGGACAAACTGCAATCAGGTGGCCCGACTGCCGACAGTAGAAACACTCCCAGTTTTCACCGCCTTCAGACACAAATGCACGCCGGGCGTTCTTAGGAGAACGCACCCGTTCACCATCAGAAGCCTCTCGGCGCACCGGAGTCATAAAGACACTTTTTGTGATGGACACAACTCTGTGTGTTTTGGATGCTTTCAGCCTTTGCATTGGGGATTTTCCCGGCGTTGAACTCAGGTTCATGTAAATGTCAGGATAGGTGGTTTCTGTCCCAGATCAGTGTTGGTAGAACAGCTGTTGTTTGGTAGCTTGGATGGATCCATGTCCAGTCCAGTTGTCTTTAATTCCATCTTATATTCCACAGTTTTCTCGTCTGGCCGTAGTTACTGCTATACTCCGCCATGTTGAGCCGGTTTGTATTTGCCACTCAGTCTGACTGAGAGGGGCGTGGCCTGGGGAGGAAGTGACGGATGTGCATTCCCTCTATTGGTAGAGACGCTATCTGGATCCAGAAAGTCCCAACTGTTGCTTTATGTGGTGTTTTTCTTTGGACTGGCGTTTATGTGTTTTGTTATTTGCGAGTCTGTTTGTGCTAAAGGCACCACAGATGAGTTTACATGTTTACGAACCACAGTGATGCGCGTAACTCAGAGGTCAAACCAGTGTTCCCAGCTCCAGCCGGCTCCCATCAGCCGTACGCCTGCAGGCTCTGAACTGGTGAACCAGCCCAGATGTTCACTGGAAACACTCCATGAACTGTCTGTGTCCTAAAGCCCCTCCCATCTGCATCATGTGACTGGACCTCATGTGGAAGGCTGTCCCATAGTTACAGCAGACCGGCACAGACGGGGGGGGGGGGGGGGGGGTAGTATTGTCTCCAGCTCCAGCTGAACTCAGCGGTGTCTCCTGCTGTAGCTCCGCCCACTTCCATCTGCCTCACCCAGGAGCTGAGGAAACTCAAAGGGAGCAGGTAGATCCACACCCACTGTGTCTGTAGGTGATGGTCCAGGGGAAGTCCTCCTGGAGGTTTAAAGGGTCTGCAGCACCAGACCACATGAGGACTGTTCTGTTTTTACACACCGCTAAGGCAACAGGCACGCAGGCTAACTATACTGAGAAGCTAGGCTAACTGTACTGAGAAGCTAGGCTAACTATACTGAGAAGCTAGGCTAACTGTACTGAGAAGCTAGGCTAACTATACTGAGAAGCTAGGCTAACTATACTGAGAAGCTAGGCTGACTATACTGAGAAGCTAGGCTAACTATACTGAGAAGCTAGGCTAACTGTACTGAGAAGCTAGGCTAACTATACTGAGAAGCTAGGCTGACTATACTGAGAAGCTA